>NC_090321.1:241559408-241861820 GCF_040869045.1 Eurosta solidaginis
TTCAACTCACGATAGCGTTCACACACTCCTCTTGTTGCGCTCGCTTTTAACGTAGCCCTGTAGGCAGCTCTTTTCTTTCGGTTGCAACGCGGCATTCTTCATCGTACCAGTTGTTTTTTCGTGGCCACCGGTAACCAATTTTTTCCTCGGCGGCAGTACGAAGTGCTTTGGAGATATGCTCCCACTGCTCCTGTATTCCTTCAGGATGAGTTGTGCTCTCAGAGAGCAGGTGTGAGAGTCGAGTTTCCAAATCATTGACAGTCTGTTGTGATTGAAGCTTTTCGACGTCTAGCTTTCCTTGTGTTTTTTGTTCCTTGGTTTTAGCCGCGCTGAGGCGGGTGCGTATTTTGGCTGCAACGAGATAATGGTCCGAGTCGATGTTAGGTCCTCGGATCTTGCGCACATCTAAAACACTGGAGGCATGCCGTCCGTCTATCACAACGTGATCGATCTGATTGCGAGTATTTCGATCAGTGGCCATGTAGCTTGATGTATCTTTTTATGCATGAACCTCGTGCTGGATATGGCCATGTTTCGAGCACCGGCAAAGTCAATCAGCCTCAGTCCATTAGGAGAAGTTTCATTGTGTAGGCTGAACTTTCCGACTATAGGGCCAAAAACACCTTCTTTGCCCACCCTGGCGTTAAAGTCGCCAAGCACGACTTTTATGTCATGACGGGGGCAGCGCTCGCATGTGCGTTCTAATTGTTTATAAAAAGTGTCTTTCACCTCATCGTCTCTCTCCGCTGTCGGCGCATGGGCGCAGATGAATGATATATTAAAAAACTTTGCTTTTATTCGGATAGCGGCGAGACGCTCGTCCACAGGCGTGAACGCCAGAACTTGGCGACGAAGTCTCTCTCCCACCACGAATCCGACGCCGAAATTGCGCTTATTCGTATGGCCACTCCAGTAGATGTCACAATTTTTGATCTTCTTTCTTTCTTGCTTCGTCTAACGCATTTCTTGGATGGCGGTGATGTCAGACTTTGTTTTGCCTAGGACATCAACCAGCCGGGCATCTGCACCAATCCCATTCAGGGAACGGACGTTCCAGGTGCATGCCCTCAATTCAATGTCCTTCAAACGTTTGCCATGGTCGTCATCAGTAGAAAGTGTATTTATCCGAGGCTTGTTGGTATATTTCATTGGAGTATGGTTTTACGTGGCGGGTCCCAAGCCAAGCGCCGCACCCGCTCAGCGGGGGTGAAAATATTACTTGCACGTTTATATAGCGAGCCACTTGCTCCAAAACAGACGCCCGCTTGCAGCCGCACCTAAAAGTGTACAGACGCTGCCGATGAGATCTCCACGACTAGCCCTTAAACCGATTATGTCAGAGTGGCTTAGTCAGGTTGTCGCCTTCTCACATTAGCTCACCGCTAAACGGTATCCCAGAGGATACTTGGCCGCAAGCCACCGGCAGTAGTGAGCTGCTTGAACCGCATGCAAAAGAATCGCTCTGGCCATTCCCAGGTGAATGGCGGTCAGAAGCTTTCCCCACTTTCGTGGACTTCTACACTCGGCTCCACCCCCCTTTCTGTTTCATATTTCGTTAAATGAACTTTTGTTAACATTTTTTATAAAGTTTTTTTAGTTATTTATTATATATATATTATTATTTATTTTTTTATCTATTCCATTTTTTTTTTAATTCTTTTATTCTTTTTACAACATTTTAATATTTTTGTTATCTTTTTTATATTTTATAATATATTTTTTTCATCAAAATCACTTCTTTTTCATACATTCATATATTTTTTAAAATAACTTTGCCCGTTCAGAGGCCGCGTTATTTGAAATTTTCCCAAACTATTTAACGTTTTTTCGTTCGCTAAATTTTTTGTTTATTTAGTTTTTTACTTTTGATAAATTTGGGGTACTTTGAATGATAAAAGAAAAATTTGTTTTCAAAAAGTCTCTTTAATTTTTTAATTTATGTAAAGTGTAGAGACTATCTCCCAGATTAAGTGTTTTGTATAACTCGTTTAACCTTTTTGCTATTCTTATTTAATTTAAACTTATAAATTATACACCAACTCTTTGTTTTAAACGTTTTTATTTAGCTTGACTTGACAGGGCGGCCGTTGTGAACGAATTTTGTAATTAAAATTTAAGTAACTTCCAGATAAGCTTTAAGCTTGAAAGTGGGAATATAGTTCAGAACCCGATGACAATGCAATAATAAGATTTAAAAAAACTGCGATAGGTGGCGCATGGATCGAAATATTTCAAAAAATCGTATTTGTGGTCCGATTTGGCTCATATTTGGAACAAATATTACATACAGTCCGGTAGCAGTTACATCAAAACACTTTGGAGTTCGAGGAGGGACAAGCATACGTGGCTTCGAGTCGAGTAAAGTCTTTGGAAGGATTATGTATTGAGGACTTAGATTGTAACAAATTGTCAGGAAAGAGTCCTTGTAATAATGAGTCACTAAATGAACTAAATAAAATGAGAAATAACATGTTCATAATTAAATAAAGACTAAAAACTTGAAAATAAAATAATTAAAAAAAAGTTTTTAAATTAAACGGTTTTATTGAAAACAATACTTACATTAACTAATAAAATTAAAGAAAAAAAAACTTTTTAAACATAAGCTTTTATTATTGGTTAATAAAATTAACTATAAAGTAAAAAATAAATTGACTGCAAAGAAATATAACACTTTATAAGTTCATTGTAACATTTAACGATAATTAGGCTTCTTCGTACAAAAAAAAACCAAAATGGTCTAAACACCTGCTGAGCCATGACTGCCGGGCTCACAATCCCTTTAAATTAAATACTTATGCCAGCAGCAAAAGCAAAACCAGTCAACAATCAGTTACTTAGTCAGCGAAGCAAAAACAGTTTATATGTGCTCGTATTAATTAGAAAATGTTTTTAGTTATATTTTTTATTTTATATGGTTTATATTGGATACATGACTAACAACAAAAAAAGAAAAGCAAAGTAAAAAAAAAATTATAATAACGAAAACCACAGAAAGAAGACAGGCACAAAAACGGAAATGGTCATTAGCTGAACGAGTACTAAAAATGCATAAAAACGATCAAGCGAAGCACTATTGCTGCAATGCATTGCTGCATATTTCCGACTTAAGCAAAGGCCAACTATTTACTTTTTTTTATAAGTTTTTCAATGCTTTTGAAAATTTTTCATAGTTTCTTAATTTGAAGTTTTTCTTGTTAGGTTTTTGGTTTTTTTTTTTTTTTTGTATTTTGGTATTTATATTATTATTTGGTATTTTTATGTTTTCGTTTTAATTTGTTCTTGAAATGTTGCAACTATATTTCATTGTTTCAAATACATACGATCACCCGTAAGATCGTGTACTCAATGCAACGTTCTAAGGTTTTTTTTTTTTTTTCAACAAAATACTTTACTACTAACCAATAAATATCGTCGTCTATTTTCAAGCAAAGTGTTTAATTTTTTTAATTTTTTTTTTCAAACATGAAAAAATTAGATACTCTTTTAACAGCGTATCAGTTTTCTTTTATCGAATATTTGCATTTTTTTTTTCAATTATTGTAGTATTTTAACACAAAATTTGCTTTACAAAAGCAAACATTTAAAATTTCTTCATATTTATATTTTGTTAATTATTGAAGCTAGTATATATGTATATTAGTACACGATTTGTTTCACGAATGCTTTTACGTGTTTTATATTCGCACAACCTTTAACTTCACCGTTTAGCAGACAACTGACTGATTTTGAGCTTAACATGAGAGCTTTAACAGTTTTCTTTGCCACATTTTGGTATTTGTTAATACTCATTATCATGCGCGCTCGTGGTTGGCTCATGTGTACTCAGTATGATTGTACTAAGTTTGATTGCATAGCATGAGTGGCTAGTTGGGAGGCGTGAGTTTAACCCGGGTTTTGCATTTGGTTTAGAAAAACTACACTGTACAAAAGTGAAAAACGCAGGAGTTTTTTTTAGATGCTACAGCAACCAGGAGATAACGAACCTCGTGGTAGTTCAAAGTAACACATTCGTTTTCATCATATTATGGTGAACATTTTGCGAAAAATTCTTGTACTAAGAAAAGTCTGAAAAGGATGTGTAAGAAGAGCGTTACGTGGAACTATTTTATGAAGAACAGCTCAAAAGAGCCCTGCGTTACATGATACCATAAAAACCGCAAGACTTGACGGAATAGCCACGGATATTATGCTAGCTGCAAATAACTGCTGGGTCTTTGCCGAACATGTATTGAAGCAAGATTTTTCGATACCAGATGGATGGAAGGACTCTAGTTCTGCTTCCGAAGGCCAAAAGATACCCCAACTTTTTTCCAGCCATTCTTGAGGTACGCTCCTCCAAGGTGCTTCAATACCAGCTTAACATCTTGACGCATTACCTGAGATATCTAACGACCGAAACGACCCACGGTTAATCTTAGGTAAATATACACTGAAAGAAATGGTGCTAGTCAAATCAACAAATCGGGTCTGTTGTTCTTGACTTAACGGAGATTCGGTGAAATTGATGGAATTATGGTTAATTCGACCGAGTTCTTTGTCAAGCGAACAAACTAGTTTAGTCATTTCAACAGAAGAGAAATTGTCGCTCTTAAGTTAACTAAAATTTACAGATTCCTAATCAATTTAACTGATTTTTTTGTTAACACAACTGATCTCACTGGTCATTTCAACAGCGATCAACAGTCAATATATGAGCAAATTTCAAAGAGAATTGTACGCTCACTACGCTCTCTACTTTGTACTTATGTATGCTGTGTACTATATGTATGCACATATTTACGTATGTATATGGCGGCCGCCGTGGTGTGATGGTAGCGTGCTCCAATTACCAGACCGAAGCCCCTGGGTTCAAACCCCGGGGAAAGCAACATAAAAATTTTAGAAATAAGGTTTTTAAATTAGAATAAAATTTTCTAAGCGGGGTCGCCCCTCGGCACTATTCGGCAAGAACTCCGAGTGTATTTCTGCCATGAAAAGTTCTCAGTGAAAACTCCACTGCCTTGCAACTGCCGCAACATAGGTACTTTCGTACAAAGCTGTCGCAACAACTTTTTTTGTTCATTTGACTACTAAAACGGTCAATTACGAATCAACGATTAGTACGCAGTTGATTCAACTTCTTGTTGCGATGGATAAAAATTTACAGAAATTTCGGTTGAATTGACCAGTATTTCGGTTGATTTGCTAGTCTTTTTCTTTCAGTGTAGCAACAGGAGCAGCCCATGCCTAGCCTAGGTGCCAGGCCGCAATCTTTAAAATTTTTCTTACGACAGTCTTGTAAAACATCTCTACAGAATGGGAAAGGTGGAAAACATGAATTGCCTATACTACGGATATATAAAGCTAGGAAAGTAGAAGGAACACTCCGCGCCCTATCCCCAGGCGGTATCAACAATTATATGGCCGGTAAGCAGATACTTGAGGCATATCCTTTTTACCACATGAAAGGGTAGTTGCCTGGCTTATTAGCGGAAGAGCGCTTTGGAATCCCAAATAATGCTTAATTCAGTCTTACGAAAAAGCGGAGGGAACTCCCACACTTGGAGAATCTCATAGCGGGGCTTACAAATCGTGGTCAGTTTCAAAAGCAAAAAAAAGGGAAACAAAATCAAAAAAAAATTAAGGCAGGTTAAGTTAGTTTAAGCTATATCACAGCTAAAGTGCCCCATAGTTTTTTGGTTTATTAAGCCTATTCAGCTGTAAAAAAATATATAGTTGCTCTCACTGTGCTCTAACATTGTGAAAACGACTTTTATACTATTCAATGCTACTTATTTATATACTTCCCTACACAAATCGTTAAACTAAAAAAGCAAATATTTACGAAAAATTAATAAGTAATACATAAATACATTTTTTGCCGTGTATAGTACCAGCTAAGTAAACAAAGCTCTCAAAATATTATACTACCAGCTGTAATTGCCTTTAACTGAGAACCAGCTAAAAGTCAAATAAAAGAGCCATACTCAGATAAAGACACATTTGACTAGTTTTTCATGCATTTGTAAGGTTTCGCTGTTAAGAATTGTTTATGTTCTGAAGAGCGTCAGCTGCAACCTTCGGTTTGATGCACTAATGGCCGCGTCACAATGAAATTTCTCATGGTCATGAGTTCTGATGCAAAAGTGAGCAGTCACAATCGCGCAAGATGTTGCGTTTGTAAATATAAAAGAACTTTAGACTAATGTAGCAGTTATTTTGGCTTTCCCATTTATTTGAAAAAAATTCGCGAAGCTCTGTTATAAATAGGGTGACCAGATCGTCCGGACGCCAATTCTGGACGCCTTGTTCAGGGGCAAGCTGACGCGAGGGATTTATCTGTGATTGTAGGCAGCACGAATTTGAGGTAAATCCCTCGCAAAAGCGAAAAAAATGAGAGCGTAAACAAATGATTCGCACCAATTCCAATCACAACCAGTCGGCGCACGCTCTGGCACATTTTCGCGCGATGACAAATAATAATGGGTTATAATGCCGTTCGTTTGCGTACATACTTACTCAAGTCGCGCGACGACAAATCACTTGTGCTTCATGTGCTCATGTAATTTAGAGTTAATCAGTGTATACCCCGCCGTTGCTCTTGTGCTTACTTTAGTAAACTAACGACATCTATATATTCTATGAGTATGCGTCTACCGAGCTGTAAAAGTTACATTTTGATATCAACGATATATCCATATACAGTTTGTCTTCGTCAAAAAATACTTTATCGGTTTCTTTTCTCGTCTTACTTTGGCTTCAGTAAAATCCGGGACATTTCGGAAATAACCGGGACGGGAAATGTCTCTGATTTCCGGGACGCATGGTCACCCTAGTTATAAACATTCTCACTATACAAGAAAATTACTTTCTAACATATTTTGCCTCCTATTCATTTGCTAAATGCGGGTTATAATTGTGAAAAACGTTAGACACAACGAATGTAATAAATAATAACACTTGTAAAGTCTGAAAATACCCATAGCCAAAACAAGTGTCAAATTCTTCTTCTTATCCTTTGCTTGCAACAAAAGTTCAGAGTTGGCTACTTTTGAATGTTAGATGGCGCTGGTGATGCGTTATTTGCCGCTCTCCCTGCAAATACATGCAATCTACTCATCTGTCAGCGCACAATGATACATCGAAACAAGTAAGGACGGGACTTCATACCTTTCATGAATTGGGCTGAACAATAATCTTATCCCGTTCTACAAACAATCGGATGTATAAGATAAAAAATATATAGTGAACAGAAGTACATACCTAAACGATTTTTAAGATAAATATAAAATAAAAAATGGTAAAAACCCCCTTATCTGAACGATCGGTTATATGGGATATATATTATATATAGCTCCAATCGAAATGATTTTTACAGGAAACCTTCTATGACATATTAGAATATATATCACCAAGTTTCACGTTTTTATATTCGAAACTAAGGGAGAAATGGCTAAAAATCTTTCTATCTGAACGATCGGTTGTTTGGGATATATATTGTATATAGCTCCGATCGAAATGATTTTTTCATGAAATCTTCTATGATATATTAGAATAAATATCACCAAGTTTAACGTTTTTATATTGGAAATTAAGGGAAAAATTTCCAAAAATCTTTCTATCTGAACGATCGGTTGTATGGGATATATACTATATATAGCTCCGATCGAAATGATTTTTACAGGAAATCTTCTATGATATATTAGAATATATATCACCAAGCTTAGCTTTTTATATTGGAAATTAAGGGAAAAATGTCTAAAAATCTTTCATCTGAACGATCGGGTGTATGAGATATATATTATATATAGCTCCGATCGAAATGATTTTTTCATGAAATCTTCTATGATATATTAGAATAAATATCACCAAGTTTAACGCTTTTATATTGGAAATTAAGGGAAAAATTTCCCAAAAATCTCTCTATCTGAACAATCGGTTGTATGGGATATAACCATATATAGCTCCGATGAAAGTGATTTTTTCAGGATATCTTCTATGATATATTAGAATATATATCACCGAGTTTCACGTTTATACTTTCTGAATTAAGGGAGAAATGGCCAAAAATCTTTCTATCTGAACGATCGGTTGTATCGGATATAACTATATATAGCTCCAATCAAAGTGATTTTTTCAGGATATCTTCTATGATATATTAGAATATATAACACCGAGTTATACGTGTATACTTCCTAAATTGCGGCAAGAATGACCAAAATCGTCTTATCTGAACGATCGGTTGTATGGGAGATATATGTTATAGTGGTCCGATCCTACCGGATCCGACAAATGTCTAATATAATACAAAAATACACCCTTGTGCCAAATTTCATTGAGAAATCTCAAAATTTGAGGGACTAGTTTGTGTTCAAACAGACAGACGGACGGACGGAATGACGGACATGGCTATATCAACTCAGTTCGTCGCCCTGATCAATTCGGTATACTTAATGGTGAGTCTATCTTCTATATTTCTCAACGTTATAAACATCGGACCAAAGTTAATATACCATTTCATGTTAATTAATGCTTCAGACATATGCCGCCAACAGTTTATTAAACGATAGTTTGTTTTGTTCATACATACATTCCAAAATACGTCCAAATAGCTGTGTCAGTTGAATTTTCCCTCATAAGACGCTAAACATAGAATATCTAAGATACTGTTAAAAAAAATATGCGGTGAAATTTACTTTTTTTCTCAAAATAGTCTGCCACGAGCAGGATAGTAATTTCTAAATATGTATAGCTAAATATAATTACATAAAATAATACACGTTTTAACGAAGGGTTAAATTTCGAACTTCGAAAGCTCATACCCCAGTTTTGAAAACTTTCCTGTCAAAATACTTATTATGGGCCAATGTTAAGTTATTACTACAGCTTTATGTTCGGCAAGTTATATAAAATACAATTTTAGCCCATCATACTCGTTTTGATCAATATTTTCCTTCATCAGGGAGACGATATATTTTCACGTAAAATATAGCCTATCACACAACAAAACAAAAGTATGTCATTTAACAGTAAATATAACTGTTTGGTTTCTTTTATGTTGTGGGAAAAATACAGTGTCTCTCTTAAAGAAGGAAAAAATTTATCAAAACGCGTAAAAGAGAAACATTGGTTCGTCTTGAGTTTACCAGCCGAAGAGCTGAAATATCCCAACATAGCTTTATAAAGTTTTGTGATTTTTGTTTTAAAAGTCTATTTAGTAATACAAACATTTTTAACCATATAAGTGCGTATTAAATATTCCCAAGCCTAATGGATCAAGATTTTGATTATTTATGTAAATAAATATTTTTTTAATCTTTTCTACCTTAAATTATCACGCAATTAATTATTTAAATAAATCAAGAGTATAAATTTACAAAAACGTAGCCGAAGTCGCCAATTATTACGTTTCGCATAAAAAAATATTTCCTAATTAATTAAAAACAATTAACATAAACATTAGACAATATTGTGACGACGAATTGTCTAGTAACGTCATTTATACTTAATGCCTAGGAACATAGATTTTACAATTTTTTAGAACCAGAAATCAATTTAATACAAATCACAAGATAACGCAACAATAAACGTTAGGAATGCACAAATGCTATTACTTAATAAGTTTAAAAAGTCAGGAAAACAGTACTTTGTACCTAATTAATGGCAATATGCTCATACGTCATAAGTTGATTTAATAAATCTCAAATGATTGAATAAGATTAAAACACGAATTCAATTCAATTCCGCCATTTGTATCAGATAAAAAAAATTGTAACCACAAAGCAAGAGAATCATATTTGAGATCAATCTCATTTATGACGCTTATACGACATTGCTTATTATACAACCGTTTTCGACTGGTGATGCATCAATGCGAAAATATTATTAATGTCATCTAAATTAATGTGGCATCACAACGTCAAACAACGTGTAAACGACAAGAACAACAACAGCATAAAGAGTAAAGTGAAAAGTTAACATTAACAGCATTGTTATGACTGTTTATCATTATAAATATTATCAGCGCCAATAAAAAGAAAAGGCAGCAATCGCCGCAAATGACTAAAAAAGTAAACAAGCTCTAAACCGTAGAAATATATTTCTACATAAATTGCCAAGAATTCGCATGTTCAAATAAAATTTCCGTTAATGAACTTGTTATATTGTTGAATAAATTTATTTTAGCTCGTCTAATGAACGCCTAATATTCGTTTGCAGGTAATATTACTTTATCAATCGCAGATTTGCGAAATGTGAAGCATGTGCTTTTGAAGAAGATTTTCGCACTTTATCTTTATTCATTTATCGGATTTTCCCATTTGCAAAATTATAAGTGGCTGGTCTTAAGCATTTTTCATAATGAGAGACCGAAAATTGTTCGATATGTTGAAAATAATACTGCATTTCTCGGGCCTATTGATCGACCGTTCAAATCATTCCTTCGATCAGTGTTACCGTAGCTGATTAAAATTGCAATCAATTTATTCATCAATCACTGATTGATTTGCTGATTAATTTCAATTAACATTCAAACTTATTTTGGACTAAATAGAACATCATTGATTTTAGGCAATTGTTGTTGCAAGCAATTTGACTGCAACCAAATCTGATTAGGCATTATAAATGCAATCACAAAAGTTGCACCATTAATTGACATATCGATTGAGCAGTAGCTTTGAGTTTAGCACAAGATAATCGATTTATATTAATAAAAGAGATTAATTACCCAATGCTAATGTCTTAATTATCCGAATCAATATTGAATTAAATGGTTTATCATTCACTGCAATCAATTTCATTCTTATTGAAAAAAAAATTGGTTTCAACCAAATAACTGAAACGATTAAAAATTTTAATTGCAATCACAAGTTGCATTATAAATACATTTTTCAAGAAGTCTATTAATCATTATTTTATAGTAAGTTAATCAACTTTTAATCAACTCTGATATCAAAGTGATTATTAGCCACTGATTGTGTCTTTGGTTAATCAATATTAAAGTGAATGGCTAACCATGGTAAATGATTCATTACTTTATATAGCCTACAAAATAATGTATATACTATTTGTTCTTTGATTTCCGATTCTCCTGGGCATTTTGGGATGGCTGAAGAACAGGGGCCGAAACGTGTTTTACGATCCGTGATCGGCATCCATTTCTTAAACCTCAATAGCAATAAAATGGTGATTCTATAATAGTCTTTAATAATTTTTATAAATAGTTTTAGTTACGTATTTACCGGTTCATTGAGACCATTCGGGACTCTTTTGGATGTATCTGGCCAGTATTTCGAATCTAACTCTAAAGCATTGCCGGATCACTTTCAAATTACTTTATAGACTATTTTGGAATATTGTAGGATAGTTTCAGAACTATTTCGATAGAATTTCAGGATGATTTTATGGATAATTTCATAATTAAGTGTAATTAATGAATCATCCGAATCGTATTAATAAAAAAAATTTTGATTAAGAAATAAATGGTTAGTTGAACTTAATTTAGCCAACTACTAACACAAGTTGTAAACATTTTGAGATCATTTGATGATCTCATTTGAATATCTCGAGATTATTTTCGTGACTATTTCAGAATAATTTCTAGTTATTTTGGTATCATTGTGGCATCATTCCGATTAATAAAATAATAAATATTTTTGATTAATGAAATACACAATTAGCAAACAAATTGATCATAGTTATGAAGTCTTCGAGTAAAATAATAAGCCCAAAATTAGTTCCCTTTGAACAATATAATAAAACGCTGGCGCCATAATGGCGCCAATTTGATTGCATATGATTTACGACTGCAATCAAATTGGATTGCATTTGTTCTAGAACTGGAGCGTGTTTCCCTTTTTTTTACCATCATTACTACAAAATTTTTAAGTTTAAACAGGAATTGTGGTTAAGGTTGATTCTAATAAACAATGTGATTAAAATCAAGGAATACATATAATGAAAAAGTGATCGCAATCATTCTTCTTCAAAGATTTGCAAATTTTACTCGTTTAACAAAAAATAAAACCAATCAGATTTCAAAACGGCATAAATTTTTCCTTTGCAATAAAGATTAAATAGTCTTGTAATCATCTTCATTCAATAAGCACTAACAAAAGTTGTTTCATATTAAACTTCCGCCCTTTTTTTAATACACTAGCTTACTTTTAAATTAAATATTTACGCTTGGATATATAACGGTTTTGCTGAAGTTTAGGCAGCAGTGTCGTACTTTTGTTAGTCGCCACGATTATGTACATTCATTAATCGCTGTCACGTTATTCACTTTGCACGAGGGCTGGTTTCAAGTGGTAAACACTACTCAATCAATTAGGATTTAATACCATTTAAGCTGAGGACTAATTGACAGCAACTTTACATCTGTTTGTATAACGGTTGTCAGTTAAATGAATCTTTGTTTATTTTGAATGACATGAAATCAGAGACACTTAGGTGTCTTTTTTTTAGAGCAAACCCTTAAAAGCAAGTGGTAAAATGAAGTTCGTTCGACAAAGGTTTATTGTTTGATCAGTACTTAGGTTCGTGGAACTTCCGTAAACAGGGAGTGGTTATTCTTTATTTGATGAATGAAAGACGTGAGTGTTGTCCTCGTTCGTCATAAGGCTCATTTGTTACATATCTTACGGCGTATTTATTTAAGTTAATGATAATAATGTCAGCTGTATATGCACGCCAGGAAGTCGCATTGTCTGAAGCCTCGTGTGGTTACGAATGGGTCGAAGGGGTTTTTACCACATTTGGTTGGTGTAGCTCAATATTAAATGAGTCCACGGTTCTTTGGGCACGTAACTTCAACACTTTTTATTTTTTAAATATATTTCCGAGAAGTGATGAAATTAAAAACAATTGCAAACAGAAATGAAAAGTAATCAAAATTATTAAATCAGTTAATTAACTCACTTAATAATTTTGAATAATCGTGTAATTTTTAGGTAATGATAACCTATCATTAAATGAATTCTCAAAAAATAATCAATTAACCCAGAAATCTCTAGGATTAATAATCATTAGTGAACAGATCTGTTTTACACCAAGTATTGCGGGCACGAATCACAAAATTTCATTACATTCAATTTCAGATCATCATGGAATCATTGCAGGACCATATCGTCATCTTTCGGAACTGTTTTTGGGTAATTTGATGACTACTCGGGATTATTTACGGGGCTGTTCTGGTATCATTGCGGGACTGTTTTGAAATCATTTCGGAATTATTCTATGACTATTCAGGATCGTTAAAATACTATTTTCGGGACTGTTTTGGGATACTTTTTGGATAATTTCGGATCCCATGTAGAACCGTTTCGGAATTTTTGTTTGGGGACGATTTTGTGATCCTTTCAAACTATTTTGAAATAATTTTGGGAATATTTCCGTACTATTTCGAGATCATTTCGGGATACTTTTCGAGTTCATTTCGAGACGAATTTCAAATCATTCCGCTAGTTTTTTGCGAATATTTCGGAACTGTTTTAAGGATAATTTCGTGATAATTTAGGATTATTCCCGACTATTTCAGAAACGTTTCGAAATTGCTTCATGAATAGTTTCGATACCATTTCGGGATTACTTCGTGATCATTTCGGAACCATATTGTTTTTTTAAGGAAACATTTTGTGAGCATTTCGGGATTGTTTCAAAAACTATATATGTATATTGCATACAAAACAATTGTTTTGTAAGAAAATGCAACCAGCTGTACCGTTATTTAATGTTAATTGTAGATATTTGAAAATAAAATAAATAAAATCTGTTATTATTGACAATTTCGGTTCTGAAACTGTTATTTGCGGTCTCTAGTTTTAAGTGAATATATATAAATAAGTAATTTTTCTTAAATATTACTAAGTAGGATATTAGGCATTTTTGTATGTATTGAATGATTTCAGGACTGTACTAAAGTAGTCAGGTTCGAAGTATGATGAAGACGGGCGTACAAAGCTTTTGAATGGCTTTCAACAAATTAAACATACTCATCGTAACATTAATAATGGTGCTGAATCACAAAATATAGGTCAATACTTCATGCAATCAAGCTTCAGTTGTATCATTGGAATTTGAAAAACAATCAAAATACATAGCCCAATCGTTGTTTCCCAATCAAAATGCATAGCCAAATCCCATGTCCCAATTATAGTACCAGATAATCAATTATTTCCTGAATGCACTTACCTGTTTGTGGGTGTTTGAATATTTTTTGAATCATTCTAAACATAAATGTTTATATACATACATACGTATGTCACGTGACGTTGCACAAGTCAACAAAAGGGTTGAACATATAGTGAGTACTTACCTAAAAGAGAAAAGACAAAAAATGTATCCGATAAAAATTAAAATATCACAATGCATACACAAATATATTAACTAATATTCACGTTAATGGTAGATAATACGAAACACACATAAATTAGGAAATTCCAAACTGCGACGTCATCGCATAGTCGCACTAAAGTAAGTATTTGATCAACTCACGAATAATTACAATTGGACACGAGAAGACGTACGGACGGAAAAAAAAACAAGGAAATTGATTTGAAATAAAATTTAAATTAAGGTGACGCGACGACCTACACAAAAATGTGCGGAATTTATGGTATTTATCATCTCAATTTCGACAGAAAATAACAGTAAAATTTCAAAAACAATCAAACAAATACAGAAAAGTGAGAAGAAGCTAAACACAGTCGCCTTTAAAATGCCGAATATGCATTAATAAAAAGGTAACAAAAGAAAATTCGTTGTTTGTTATGGATAATAAAAAGGGTCAGAGAATTTCAGACTGGGGCAGTGATACGAAAAAAGAAGATTGCAGACAAAAGACTGGCGTCGTTGCACATCCGCATGCTGCGTGAAACGTAGACTGAGGCTACGGGAAAATCCAATAATTTCAAAAAACATCCAAATTAAATTTGGAAGACGTGTTGCACCATCAAATCATTAGTCGTCAATAATATGTCAAACAACAATTAAAAGTGTGATATGTACGTAAGAAGAGTCACGTTCCCCGACCAACTGGCGTTAGTGCATGGCGCCACGTGAGGAATGTTGCAATGAACAACGTTGCTGTTTGTATTATAAATTAATAAAAATAAGGTATTTATAAACATAAAAATTATGTTAAAATAATGAATTATATTATCATTTTTTATTTCGTACTATTTTTAGATATTCACACGAGTTTTTTTGAATGGCATGCCGCGCATGCGCAACACTTAATTCAATCGACATAAAATTTCGCATATTATTCTCTAATGATGGCGAGACACTGTTTAAGCATACAAACAAGTGTACGTTTAGAAAACTTGCTTGAAATTTTACTAGAGCAGTGGTAATCGATATTACTTAACTAGAAACAATTAATTCGGGCCTTTTGAGGAGACCTTCATCGGCTTTCTATCGGCAACAACCGATACGGACAAGTTGTGCTATTATCAGCATATCATCATTGAAGTATTATCGTATGCTATCGCCTTGTTGTCGCCGAGTCACCGCCTTTTAATTGGTCTTCTATCAGTCGAGACCAATAAGAAGCCGATGGGAGTGTGATCGATTTTTTATTCTTATCGGTATCTGTGTCATAACAAAGCAATGAGTTATTGTTGGCAAATCGATAAAACTCCGATAACAAATTAGTAACCCTTAGACAACAAATCGATCAATTTTTTGATAACAAATCAATAACATAAATAATCGCTATCTTTCCGATATTAAATCGACAAATTTTTGATAACAAATCGTTAATTTTTTAATAAAAAATCGATGTTTCTGATAACAAATCGATAACTTTTCGATGAAGAAATCGAAAAAACGCCGACAATAACTTGGGGACACTCCGATAACAAATCGATATTTCAATAACAAATCGATATTTCAATAACCAACCGGCTAACGATAGTTTTTGTAATAAAAAACCGGTAACTTTTCGATAAAAAATTGACAGCAAGCGTATAACTCGTCGAATAAAAGTAGAAAAATCATCAACAACCTTTGTTATCGATAGCAAATTACGAACACTTCGATAACTAACTCGTAACTTGTTCAGCTCAGCTGCAATTTGGTATATACATGGGCAACCCTTTGCCTAGCTTAGTATTTACGATACCTTTTTTCGGGAAGAGGACCTGGGACCGATATTTTCCAACAAATTTTATTCTTGGTTCGTTTTACCTGAAATTGGGCATATAGGTAGCCCCCTTTGCCTAGATTAGTATTCATCCGGGAAATGGAGCAGGGCCTAACTGGAGCTGGGACTTGGGGTGGGACTGGGACTGAGGTGAAGGGATGGAGAAGAACAAGAAACTAACTAGAGAGAAGATAAAAGAGGGAAGGAGAAAATATAGAGTTAGACGAAGATAGAGTGATATGGATAGATGGAGAGGAAAAGAAGGGAGGGAAAAAAGACCGAGAGGGAGAAAGAAACGCATAAAAAGAGAAAAACAGAGGGAAGAGTGAATAAAAAGGTAAAGAAAAGGGGAAGAGATGGGACGGGAGAGTAAGAGGTAAAAGCTGCTTAAAAGTTATGCAGATGGTCCAAAGATAGGGCAGAGCATCGTCTGCCGGGTCTGTTAGTAAAAAATAAAAAAAAATTTAACTGATTGTTGTAAAATGAGTTGGATATGGATATGGAATTTCTTTCTTGTTCGGAGGCTGCTAACGAAGCAAAGTGCAGAATAGCTTACAATAACTCTACAACGTCTTTACCAATAGCAAAACTCATTGAAAAACTACACAAAAAAACTGTTCGAATAGTCGAATCTGTCACTCGTCGAATTCCAACAACTAGTCGATTAGTGAAAATCAATTATTTTACTAAAAAAAAAAACGTCATGTAAATACGAATATATTTATGTTATTTGCAGACCGTCGAAATGGATACATTTTTATTTTTTGAGTTTTTTATTCTACTCAGGAAGTAACAGTTATTTTTGCGAGACTTAAGTTATCACTTCCCAATCATTTTAATTAATTTATATTAGGTCGGTTGAATGTTTTTCCGCTTTTCATAAAAATGTTGCAATCACTTTTATATTTTACTTCTCATAAATATTTTTGCAATTTCTATGTCAAAATTTAAAAATCCAAGTTTAGCCAGAATATGTCTTTATATAAGAAGGCATTTTTCGCTGATTTTTGTCCATTTATATAAAGGAAGTGCTTAAATTTTTTTTCTTTTATTTTACATTTTTCTACCGCGAACTATAAGTGATTTGAAAGTTTCCAAAAAGGCTTGAAAAACAATGCCTCTGTTAAACTCCAACGCTACTATTTTATTAACAGCACTGTACCTACAGCACATACCAAGTGCGTGCACTCGTAATCAATTACTTATTAATGTAGTTGTTACCTGTCAACACTCAAATTACTTGTATAATTAGCTTAAAAATATGGCATTATGCCCATAAATAATTATGTTAAAATGCTCTATTTTACTTATTTTTTGCGGATAAAGGAAAGTGCTGCCAAAATGCTTCCTGAATAAACAACAACTAAGCAGGTGTGTCTAATCTGCATATACTACGCAATGTAAACAAATATGTCGATAAGTGAGTGCATATTTAGATTTATAAGTTTGAAAACATTTCATTTCTAATTAGTTAAGAATCATGTATTGCAGTATTACTCTTTCTCAGAATAGAGTCAAATTATTTATAAAAAAGTAATTGAAGAAAAACATAAACAACAGATACCTATATTCTAATGTTTTTAAGGTCATATTTAAATGATAAGAAACAGTTGTATAAATGCAGCTTCTAAATTTACTTGGTCTGTTAAAACACACAAAGACGATAAAGAATAAACTAAAATCACTAACACATATCTAATCTCAAAAAAACAGATTAGTTAACACAACAAATATGGAAGAACAAATTTGTAAAGCATGGATCACTGACTTCTCACCTGAATTTCAATAACATATTTAATGGAAATTTTACAACTATAAATATATGTATGTATGACTACTCCCATCAACATAAAATAAAAAAGCATTAACAAAATTCACTAAAGCAAACAAACATTGCAAATAAACAGCAGTATAAATATAAGTAGAACACTATTATTACAATTTGAGGCAAATAAACATAAAGGAGGCGCCGATGTTGATGACTTTTTTCTTTAAATTTGCGTTATGAGTAGTAATCAGTAATCATTAAATATAGTTTAAACAAGTAAGGAAGGCTAAGTTCGGGTGTAACCGAACATTACATACTCAGCTGAGAGCTTTGGAGACAAAATAAGGGAAAATTACCATTTAGCAAAATTAACCTAGGGTAACCCTGGAAGGTGTTTATATGACATGGGTTTCAAATGGAAGGTATTAAAGAGTATTTTAAAAGGGAGTGGGCCATAGTTCTATAGGTGGACGCCATTTCGGCATATCGCCATAAAGGTGGACCAGAGGTCACTCTAGAATGTGTTTGTACGATATTGGTATCAAATGAAAGGTGTCAATGGGTATTTTAAAAGGGAGTGGGCCTTAGTTCTATAGGTGGACGCCTTTTCGAGATATCGCCATAAAGGTGGACCAAGGGTGACTAGAATGCGTTTGTACGATATGGGTATCAAATGAAAGGTGTTAATGAGGGTTTTAAAAGGGAGTGGCCCTTAGTTGTATATGTGAAGGCGTTTTCGAGATATCGATGAAAATGTGGACCAGGGTGACCCAGAACATCATCTGTCGGGTAGCGCTAATTTATTTATACATATATGTAATACCACGAACAGTATTCCTGCCAAGATTCCAAGGGCTTTTGTTTTCGCCCTGCAGAACTTTTACTTTTTCATTTTCTTCTACTTAATATGGTAGGTGTCACTCACATTTTACAAAGTTTTTTCTAAAGTTATATTCTGCGTCAATAAACCAATCCAATTACCATGTTTCATCTCTTTTTTCATATTTGGTATAGACTTATGGCATTTTTTTCATTTTTCGTAATTTTCGATATCGGAAAAGTGGGCGTGGTCATAGTCGGATTTCGACCATTTTTTACACCAATACAAAGTGGGTTCAGATAAGTACGTGAACTGAGTTTAGTAAAGAATAACGATTTTTGCTCAAGTTATCGTGTTAAAGGCCGAGCGGAAGGACAGACGGTCGACTGTGTATAAAAACTGGGCGCGGCTTCAACCGATTTCGCCCTTTTTCACAGAAAACAGTTATCGTCCTAGAATCTAAGCCTCTACCAAATTTCATAAGGATTGGTAAATTTTTGTTCGACTTATGGAATTAAAAGTATTCTAGACGAATTAAATGAAAAAGGGCGGAGCCACGGCCATTTTGCCATTTTCTTTTATTTTTGTATTTTGTTGCACCATATCATTACTGGAGTTGAATGTTGACATAATTTACTTATATACTGTAAAGATATTAAATTTTTTGTTAAAATTTGACTTAAAAAATTTTTTTTTGAAAGTGGGCGTGTTCGTCATCCGATTTTGCTAATTTGTACTTAGCACACATATAGTAATAGGAAAACGTGCCTGCCAAATTTCATCATGATATCTTCAACGACTGCCAAATTACAGCTTGCAAAACTTTTAAATTACCTTCTTCTAAAACTGGGCGGTGCTAGGCCCATTGTTCAAAATTTCATTAATTTTCTATTTTGCGTCATAAGGTCAACGTACCTACCAAGTTTCATCGCTTTATCCGTCTTTGGTAATGAATTATCGCACTTTTTCGGTTTTTCGAAATTTTCGATATCGAAAAAGTGGACGTGGTTGTTGTCCGATTTCTTTCATTTTCAATAGCGATCTGAGATGAGCGCCCAGGAACCTACATACCAAATTTCATCAAGATACCTCAAAATTTACTCAAGTTATCGTGTTTAAGGACGGAAAGACGGATGAACGGACATGGCTAAATGAATTTCTTTTTTCGCCCAGATCATTTTTATATATAGAAGTCTATATCTATCTCGATTAGTTTATGCCGTTACGGGTTACCGTTATGCGAACAAAGTTAATATACTCTGTGAGCTCTGCTCAGCTGAGTACAAAAATTAAAAAAACCGCAAATAGCACAAGAGCACATAGGTTCGTGTCTCCGCTATTAAGCGGACGTGGTTGTTGTCCGATTTCGTTCATTTTCAATAGCGATCTGAGATGAGCCCAGGAACCTACATACCAAATTTCATCAGGATACCTCAAAATTTACTCAAGTTATCGCGTTTAAGGACGGACGGACAGATGGACGGACATGGCTAAATGAATTGAAAAATATGATTACGGGGCAATCTCTAAAGGTCAAAGATTATAAAAACCACTTTCTTAAACATATCGGTTCATAATCGAAACATTGCAAACTAATATCTGTGGCAATTTGAAAAACAACCTAATTCGAGTTAGGATAAAAGTGATATTCTGGCTTCACAACAGAAATCCGTTAGAAATCTGAATGCTACAAAATATAGGAAGTTACAACGGTGAATTGTGGCTAGCTTTTCAAATAAAGGTCTTTGTATCGCCATTATCCTAACACAAAATAGGTTGTTTTTCAAATTGCCTCAGATATGTAAAATATGTGTTTTTTTTTTTTTTTAAATTATACACCTACTTAGTTCACCTGCGTAAAATGGGCCTATTCTATGCAGTACTTGCATTTGCTACTCCAGAGTAACAGTTGCAGCGAAAATATGATCTGATACTTCTCCTTTTCTGAACATGAACAGAGCAAAGAGCAGAGCCGTAGCATAAAAAAGTGATAGCATATCTTATGCTCTGCTACAAGCTACGTCGTGTTTTAGAGCGGAGCAGGTGGCAAAAAAAAATTCCAACGAAATGCGTTTTGCAGTGGAGTGAGAGCAAAACAAAAAATGTATTTCTATTTGCTCTGATTCACATTAAGAATGACAGAACAACAAATCTAGACATTTTTCTTGCGACATAATAACAAATGTATTTTTCATAAAACGGACTGCGTACAGATAATTTTGGCAAAATATACTCTATTCAGGACGTCTGAGGTTTTGGCTCTTAAAGATTAGGGGGTGACAAAAGGATTATGGTCCAGTTGTACACAATCTGGAAGAGTTACAATTTTGATGTCGTAGAAAATATTGTTGCCTGAACACTGCATACGAACATTTCAACCCTTCATGATTGAAAATGACGTGTAAATCTTTAGCAACATGTTGCATCAACACGTAGCAACTTCCTGATGCCTCCATAAGTTGAAAGGTAGTGGAAGAAGAAATGGCATGAAATGTTACTTATTTTATAAGGATCAATGCCGCTTGGGATCCAAAGTTTAAAACCTTTATAATTCTGCACTCATGGCCAAAAGTTACCCTGTGTCGAGTTTAATGCAAATTAAAAGTAAACTACACGATCTAGACTATACGTTTGTTCAGAAAAATGTATCTGTGCGATGCCACCTTTAAAAAAAAAATAGCATGGTTACTTTGTAAAAAGGCTTTGGCATGGCGCACACTCAGATCAAGCGGTACAACAATCGGCCTTCATAGGGTGTGAACAATGCCAGCAGAGTTTCGAACGCTAATGCAACTTCTTTATAGTACTATGTGTGTACAAAGAGAATGTTTGAGCATAGATGTTTTCTGTTTGAATACGAGCGGAAACTGATTGACTGCTTGCTTTGCTGAATCTCCGTCGCTGCGCTCACATCATATGTAAATGAACCCCGAATAGTTTTCCCAAGCTCTAGGAAACTGTCGGTGGCATCTGTGATCTGCGTTAACAGCATCATAACCTTGGACGTTATCGCATCTAGAACGATCGTCGTTCATCTGTTTGTATCACGATTAGCAATATTATCGTATGATAACAACCGCATCTTAGGTAATCTTCGCATTTTCTTCCACAAACAGCTGTTGTTAAAGCGAAGAAAGCAAAAGGTCAAAAACAAATGTCATGTAAGCTGCTCAGAGTAGCATTAGTAGACGATATCGCTAACTCAGGTAACCTTTGCATCGTCCGTTTACCTCCAGCGGGTTAGGGGCTTAGAATATACCCACGGCAGGTATGCCTGTCGTAAGAGGGAACTAAAATGCCCAAATTTATGACTCAAGGGGTTGCTGGCGCAACTTATAGCTCCAACCCAGTTGTCAACTTCACCTACCCATGGCGAATCTTGTTTCTTTCGCAGACGAGGCTCTGGTGACCCCAAGTTCCACATGGAACTATGGGTGGTGGGTGGGATGGCCTAGAAGGTTCAATGTGCTCATCGTACCAGAGACGGTGCGGCTGGTACCTTATTGGTGTTTGTTACCGGAATGTACTGGCTCTATATCTGGCAAGGGACCTACAATATCGGCAACATATGCTTTCGATATGCTCTCAAAAAAAACAAAAACACCCTCAGATCAAGAAAAATGGGAATAATTTTGCACGTACATAAAACTTGTTTCCTATAGCGAAAAATCATTTCTTACTTTGGAAGCCATTTTAGAAATATCTTCCAAAGTGTGAAACATTTCCGAAATATCTACCAAAGTGTGAAATAGACTAACCCTTTACGTGTTTTACCAATATGGGTTTAAGAGAACAGTTCAATTATGTGTGCTTAACTTATAGTCAATAGATGCGACTGGTATCGGTACCAGAGCAATATGAAGTAGATAAAGAAGAAGAAGAGAAGATGTAGGCAGATGTAGAGGCAGAGATAGAGGTAAAGGCCGAGGAGGTAGGACTACAGGTAGAGACCGTGGAACTGAGAGATATAGATGTAGAGGGATACGCAATGGGTGACTTCTGTGAGAAACAAAGTCCCAGTGGGAAGTAAATGTTAGTAAGGCAGTGTTCGAAAGGGCCATAACGTTTCCAAAGTTTTCATATGCGATATACTACTTAAAAGTCTACATGTATTCCGTGCTTGTCTCTCTTTCATTATGCTAATTGAAATATCCTGCTCTTCTAATAGTGTAAAAATACTATTGTGTATGTGAAAAGGACGAACATAGTTCGACTCCCGGTCCATTATTGGCTTACCAATGAGCTGGCGCGCTTCCAAAACAACCAAATATTTACTTTTCCAAAGGCTTTACCATTATAATTTCAACAACTTTTGAGAATCGTAAATTTTCGAACATTTTTGACACCCAATCGCCTTCTTAACACTGACAGATTCCTTCCGATGGTAATCATTTCGAAGGCTACAAAAAACTGAATCCTATAAAACTTTAAGAAATATTTGGATTAATTCTTGTTGTGGTGTAAAAAAATACTTCCTAGCTTTTGGAAGCGCTGGCGAAGACTTATATTGGCACGTGTTTGGAAGACCCATACAGCTCAGTTTAGTTTACTTAAGGGCCAGATTTCATATGACGCTATAAGTCGCAGTCATTCATATTCAACACTCTATAACACCAAAAATTACAAAAAGCCACTTAAGTTAACTGCGAATTAAAATGACTCGTAATGTGGCGTTGCATTATACTAATTTGCACCCAATGCCCGCTTTTCAGTGCTAGCTTAAACTACAGTTTAACTTAACTACAATGTTAAAGTAATTTTTGATGCTTTGCGCCCAATGTCGACCACATTAAAACTCTTTCTAGTTCGTACAGAAATACGGGGCCTAAGTGATTTATGTAGGTAAAAAAAAATTTTAATGCTTTCATAGACAATTTTAATGATAAATCACAATGAAATTTAGAGCAAGCTGAATTCAACGCACATTTCTTAATATTAGCAACAGCAAAAAATTTTAAAGCTTAATTCATAATTTTTGTATTAAATTAGACATTCAATCTGCATTTTGTCGTAAATCAAAAAACTACCACCTATCACCATAAAAATTAAAATCTAGTTTTTTTGATCAAACCTCGAATATTAACTACCATTTAGCGAAATTGCAAGCTAAGTATACGCGAAATAAATACAAAATAAACAAGTGACAATAATTAATCGCAAAAATTTACAAAATTCAGAACTCATAACATAAAGCCAATGAACTCACTGCCGGTATTTAGTCACAGTAAATTTGAACAAACTAGAACACATTGTGATATTATGTGTAATTGCGCTATTAGAGCAATCAAATGATTTTGAACAGTTTTCGAAAATTTGCAAAACATATTTCACATTTTTATCAGCAACTTTGATAAGTTGCAAACATGTTTCCGTCGGTTGAGTGATATGAAATTTGTTCTCTGAACGGCGAGTTGAACCAACTGCCAAATAAAATAATTATCCTTAAATTTTAAAGAAAAGGACTTCTTAAATTATTTTTCACACTTCACTATAATATAAAGAGGATAAATTGTATTCATAACCAACACGTTGAGCGAATGTACCAAAAAACAAGTAAGGAAGGCTAAGTTCGGGTGTAACCGAACAATACATACTCAGCTGAGGGCTTTGGAGACAAAATAAGGGAAAATCACCATGTAGGAAAATGAACCTGGGGTAACCCTGGAATGTATTTGTACGATATGGGTATCAAATTAAAGATATTAATGAGGGGTTTAAAAGGGAGTGACCCTTAGTTGTATATGTGAAGGCGTTTTCGAAATATCGACCAAAATGTGGACCAGGGTGACCCAGAACATTTTTATTTATTTATCTATCTATATATATAAAATTCAAATTGTGTATGTCGGTATAGATCGACTTGCGTCCTAAACGGATCGACCGATCACAACCAAATTTGCACAACTCACTAGAAACCTCCCAAGGATGGTCATAGGCTAAAAATAATATCGATATATAAAAGGGGCTTGGCACCTCCCATGCAAAATGAATATTTGGTACTACATAACTCAGAAGGTATTCATGCTAGAACATTGAAATTCAGTAAGGAGTTATATGAGATCAATCCCTAACACCCCCAAGAAAATGTGGGGTGGGGGAGAAGGGAGCGTGGCACCTCCCATAGAAATGGAATTTATTATACTGCATATTTCTGGATGTAGTAATGGTAGGATAATGAAAATTGGTAAGGAGCTATATGAGGTTAATTCCTAACACCTCCATTAAAATGTGGAATTTGGGAAAAGGGGGCGTGGCACCTTCCCTACAAATGTGACTTTTCAGAACTATGGCCGCCGTACAAACTTAGATTATTATAACAGCTAAAGTTTGACTACAGAGTTGTTTGGCTGTTATTCCTTTTGGTTGTTTAGTAATCTTCCGCCGTTAAAATTTGTTTGTTAACTTCAGTCTACCCACATCTTATATCTATATATATATAAAGTTAAAATTATGAATGTTTGTATGTAGGTATATATCGGGTTGCGCCCTAAACGGATCGGCCGATCACAAATAAATTTGAATCACACACCTTCCAAAGATGGTCATAGGCTAAACATAACTTCAATATAAAGAAAGGGAGTCGCACCTACCATACAAATGGTAGAAAATAAGGGGTGAGTAAGAAGGGGCGTGGCACCTCCTATACAAATGGAATAATGAAAATTGATGGAGCTATATGACGTTAAGTCCTAACAGCACCAGTAATATATGGAATTGAAAAAAAACAAGACAAATGGGACTTTCAGAACTATGGTTGGCTTAAAAAATCAGGTTATTTCAACACGTAAAGTTTGATTGCAGAGTTGGGTTTGGTTGTTATTCCTTTAGTATTCTTTTATGTTATATTTAGGGTTGGTATATTTGGAGACGCCTGGAGGAACTGGAAAAAAACATTTCTGTTTAATTTGATATTAACTGATGTAAGAGCAAAAAGAGAAATCACTATGGCAGTTGCTTCCTCAGATACCGCGGATACCCTTTGTGTAGTGGATGTACAACTCCGCATTTAAATGACCACCGTCTGCAAACATCTAATACACCGATGTGCAACATAAGCAAACGGTCAGGTCAAAGTGAGGGTGTGCGATGTGAGCAGCATGACTCATAAACAGTCGCTGCAAGTTTTAGACCGGACAGTCTTTAGAAATATGAGAGGGCATTTTGGCGGAAACACTACAGCAGCAGCTTTTGCTAACCAACTTCTTGAAATTAATTATGGCAAAATTCCTATTTCTTCACTAACAGATTTGATTTTTTTTCGTCAAGTTTTTGAGAAATTATGGCATCACCTGAAGCTTTAATAGCTAATGTTTCTTCCAAATATTGAATCTATCTTTACAAATTATATATATGGCTTTGAGAAAAGGCATTTTAGGCAACTTAAAATGAGGATGTTAATATCACTAGAACCAAGAAAACTTATCAGTATATTAACACAGTCGTGGAAGAGTCCCAAACTGTGCATATCCGATTGAGTTTAGTAGCTCTTTTGAGCCATCAGAAATATATCCTCGTCGATTAATCCTTAAAAGAGGGCCCATAATATCATAATATTTATGCTTCGTTATTTCGATTCTCCACGCTTATGTAGTGGGAAGGACAAGGCTTTTCATCACAAAACTTTTACGAATGTCATTGAAGCAATTCATTTTATCGGAAAATTTCGAAAACAAAAAAGTTTAAAACCAAGGATTCCATTGATACCGATAGGTTTGTCTTTTCAATTTTAAATGCCTCAAATTTCCTATTCAATGAAGCTCAAGGACGATCATTAGCTGCGAATCAAGGAATTGATGAGCGCAATATAAACCTTTATAGCTTCAGAGCTTCTGCAACTCAATTGTCAACCTCACCTACGCGAGGGGAATCCTGTTACAAATATGAATATATCATACAACAACAGTCATTAGCTGTAGCAGAAGTCAATGTTACCAACTCATGTTTTACCCATGGCCAGTTACGAGTAGCCTGCATATTTTTATAGAAACTTGGGGTAAAACCCACGGGTATAAGCTAGTATATTTATATATGTAATACCACGAACAGTATTCCTGCCATGATTCCAAGGGCTTTTGATTTCGCCCTGCAGAACTTTTTCATTTTCTTCTACTTAATATGGTAGGTGTCACACCCATTTTACAAAGTTTTTTCCAAAGTTATATTTTGTGTCAAAAAACCAATACAATTACAATGTTTCATCCCGTTTTTCCTATTTGGTATAGAATTATGGCTTTTTTTCATTTTTTGTAATTTTCGATATCGAAAAAGTCATCATAGTCGGATTTCGCCCTTTTTTTATACCAAGATAAAGTGAGTTCAGATAAGTACGTGAACTAAGTTTAGTAACCGAACGGAAGGACAGACGGTCGACTGTGTATAAAAACTGGGCGTGGCTTCAACCGATTTCGCCCATTTTCACAGACAACAGTTAGTTATGAAGCTATGCCCTTACCAAATTTCACAAGGATTGGTAAATTTTTGTTCGACTTATGGCATTAAAAGTATTCTAGACAAACTAAATGAAAAAGAGCGGAGCCACGCCCATTTTGAAATTTTCTTTTATTTTTGTATTTTATTGCACCATATCATTACTAGAGTTGAATGTTGACATAATTTACTTATATACAGTAAAGATATTCAATTTTTTGTTAAAATTTGACTTTTAAAAAAAATGTTTTTTAAAGTGAGCGTGTTCTTCCGATTTTGCTAATATATAGTAATAGCAGTAACGTTTCTGCCAAATTTCATTATGATATCTTCAACGAATGCCAAATTACAGCTTGCTAAACTTTTAAATTACCTTCTTTTAAAAGTGGGCGGCGCCACGCCCATTATCCAAAACTTTACTAATTTTCTATTGCGCATCACAAGGTCAACCACCTACTAAGTTTCATCGTTTTATCCGTCTTTGGCAATGAATTATCGCCATTTTTCGCTTCTTCGATATCGAAAAAGTGGGCGTGGTTATAGTCCGATATCGTTCATTTTTAATAACGCTCTGAGATGAGTGCCCAGGAACCTACATACCAAATTTCATCAAGATACCTCAAAATTTACTCAAGTTATCGTGTTAAAGGACAGACGGACGGACGGACATGGCTCAATCAGTTTTTTTTTCGATACTGATGATTTTGATATATGGAAGTCTATATCTATCCCGATTCCTTTATACCTGTACAATAGACTGGGTCGAAAAAAAAAGTTGCCAATGTCCGCCTCTGAATTTGAAGATTAGGGGGGGATATCGTTTCGGAAAAATTGTTTTTAATTTTTTTGGATCCTTCGAGATACAGCCGAAACGGTTTTTTCGTTGTAACTTGGTTATTTGACGTCCGATTTTTAAAATTGATATGTCATTATTTTGGACTTCGTTTAATGTCCTTTTAAGCTATGAAGTCGTTTTCACATGATTAGGTCAGCTAACAAAATTTGACCCCCCATAATGTATATTTTTTTTTCCTTACCAAAGGAAAGTACTTAAAAATTGAAGAAAATGTTGCTTTGAAACCATACTACTAAAATAATAAACAAAGAAGTTAGAGCACTTTCAATACTTATTGCAACTGTTATTTTACCTGATTATTATTATACTTAGACCTGAAACTCATGATATTTTTGGAGGAAAAATTGCAGGGTTTGCATTGAAAAGTTAATAAAGATATGCCAAATATCATGAATAGGGGGAAGTCAAAGTAAATAAGTGAGTCAAACCTGTTGTTTCGTATTTATAATAATAACAGTATGCGACAAAATCAACTTTTTTCTGGGTATTGGACAAAATCAACTTTTTCGTAGAGATTGAGGCGTAAGTAAAGAAAGTACTATCTCCGTTTTTCGAACTTAGCCTCCAAAAAATAGATATCGGCTTACGAAGTTCGAAATTCTACATTTCGAAATGTTATTTAATTTGTTTGTTAACGCGTTCAGCAAATTGAAAAAGTAAAAATGTGGGCGTGGTCCGCTCTTTTCCCTTATTAGAAGGGCTGGATTCTTTTTTTGAGAAATTTAGTATAACAGCTGTTATACGAGGTGAAAAGTCAGACTCTGACTTCTGAATACAATAAAATTAAATTCGAAAATAAAATTTCGAAATGTAGAATATCGAACTTCGTAAGCCGATATCTATTTTTGGAGGCTAAGTTCGAAAAACGGAGATAGTACTTTCTTTACTTACGCCTCAATCTCTACGAAAAAGTGGGTTTTGTCCAATACCCAGAAAAGAGTTTATTTTGTCGCATACTGTTATTATTATAAATACGAAACAACAGGTTTGACTCACCTATTTACTTTGACTTCCCCCTATTCATGATATTTGGCATATCTTTATTAACTTTCCAATGCAAACCCTGCAATTTTTCCTCCAAAAATATCATGAGTTTCAGGTCTAAGTATAAAAATAATCAGGTAAAATAACAGTTGCAATAAATATTGAAAGTGCTATAACTTCTTTGTTTATTATTTTAGTAATATGGTTTCAAAGCAACATTTTCTTCAATTTTTAAGTACTTTCCTTTGGTAAGGAAAAAAACATAGATTATGGGGGGTCAAATTTTGCTAGCTGACCTAATCATGTGAAAACGACTTCATAGCTTAAAACGACATTAAACGGAAATGTGAAGATTCTCAAGGCCAAAATAATGACATATCAATTTTAAAAATCGGACGTCAAATAACCAAGTTACAACGAAAAAACCGTTTCGGCTGTCAAATTTAAAAAAAAATTTCCGAAACCCTCTCAACATAATCTTAAAATTTAGGGGCGGACATTAGCAACTTTTTTTTGTATGGAGGCCAACCCAGTCTACTGTACAACCAACCGTTATCCAATCAAAGTTAATATACTCTGTGTGCAAAGCACGCTGAGTATAAAAATGCATACTCAGTAATTTGACGTAAAATGTCAACCGTTGAGTAGATCAAAAATACTCAACGGTGCGTTCAGAAAATTATCACTCAGCGATTGATCTAAACTTGTGTTCGCTGAAAGCGCCTATTGCCAGGCGCGAGTGGCGGCAATACTTTGAAAATTCGCGAATTCATTTCATTTTCATCGCGTTATGAATACTTAATAATTTTCATTTATGCCAAGAAAACTAATAATGAATATCTATTCACGTAACTAGAATCTTTATGCAGATGTTTTATGCTTTCAAATCTTAGTTTGTGTATGCATTTGTAATTTGCATATGACTAATTTACACATATTCGCACGATCACTCTGTTTAGAATGTGTTAAGGCAGTGTAAATACAACAAAAACTTGCTGATTTTATTGTTTGTATGACTTGCCGGTTGTCTTCCGGTGCGGAAGAGATTTTGTGTTTTGGTATACGAGAATAGAAATTGTCACAAATAAATAATTCTTCTTATCACCCACACAAATACAACGTTAGCACAGCGAAATGAATATTTCGTATGGTGTCACTTGTCAGTTAAATGTTGTTTGAAGTTTTTTTTTATATATTTTTTTTGCATTGTTTACAAATTTTTTTATTACTGTCATTTGCCAAATTCAATGTCAATAATAGGATTCTCCCTTGCATACTAACATAAGTATTATTTACTTGAATTTTCGATCGAAATATTTGCATAGTTTGTGTAAAATATTATGCAAAAAAGTTGTGACTGTACTTGAAGCCCCGTCACATAAGCAGTTTTTCATATACCTATATGCGTTTAACGCAATCTTATGCATGATATTTTTATGGAGAACGGCAGATCGAGCAGCACTGGCGCCATCTGACATGAAAGAGTAGCCAACTTCCAACTTTTGTTGCACCCAAAGCATAAGAAGTAGAATTTAACATTTGCTTTTGCTAAGGCTGCTTTCACATTTTGCTAGTGAAATTGTTTTCCCCACTCGTTGGTACTTTCCTAACATTTTTCACAGTTAAAAACTGCAATTGAACAAATGAAAAGGATAGAAAATATGTTAGTAAGTATTGTACAGTAAGAATGTTTATAACTATGCTTCGCGAAATTTTGTATGTGAATGGGCAGGCCGAAATAAACTTGAATTGTGAAGTCTGAAGTTCCTTTATATTTACAAACGCACCATCTTGCGTGATTGTGGCGATGTTACAAGCATGCATAAGATTGCGTTGAACGCATCTATATGAAAATATTCTTTGTGGCTCGGACATTAACTATGGAACTCTCATGAGGTCTGCTGAGTAAACAAAAAAAAAGTTATTTATTTCAAGCTCTAGGCATAGAAATACAAATATATTTTAATGAATAAGTTAGACTCCTGGAATTGTGTAAATTATTTATCCATAAAAAAAAATAAAAGCAAGTAAGTACGGGACCGTTGACTTTCATGAGTGGAGCTGAGCAATAATCTTGTCTTATAATCTATAGACATTTTCTATAAATAATAAATAAATAATTGATTAGTAATCTTCACACAAAGTTTCGCGGTTCTTTTTGTCTACGTGAGATAGCTATGATGATGACCTCTAATCTGAATGGGATATATACTATATATACGACCGATCTGTTCAAACAACAAATAAAAAATAGCTACAAATGTCGAATCGGACACCAGAATATACCATTAATCAAATTGTATCACGATATCTTAAAAATTTAGGGACTAGTTGCATTAAAACAGACTGACAGACGGACATGGCTAAATCAACTCAGATCGTCAACCTGATCATTCCGATATACTTATTCGTGGGTATACCCTTCTCCTTTAAAGACTCACAATTTTGCGATTCGGCCAAACTTAATATACAATTTAATTTTCATTAAAAGTACAAACAAATTTAGTAACAACCGAGAGCTGGCATAAAGGGTTCAAGAGACCGAGATACAGTGAGAGAGAGAAAGATAAAGAAATATAAATAAAGTGGGAGAGAGAGTAGAGGAATTAAGAGAGCTAGAAAAAGGGAAAGAAATGGGACTAAGGAAAGGTGAGATAATGACATGGATGGCGGGAGACTGATAGGGAAATACCGACAAAGAAATATAGGTATGTAGATATAGGTAGAAAGAAATGGAGGTAGTTTTAGGGAGAAAATGAAAAAATGGGGTGGCAAAAGAAATAGGGTTAAAGGAAAGGGAGAGAGTAGTGAGAATGTGGAGAGAAAGAGCAGGAAGGAAAGGAAGATAGTAGGTATGATAAGATAGGGAGAGTAGGCAGTATTGCGATAGAACATCTAAGATAGTTACAGGAGATTAGTTAGGATAGGGATATAAGAGAGTAGGTGGGATAGAGAGAAGTTGAGTAGATAGTAGGTATCGTAGAGTTAGTCGAAAAAATATCCTTGTAACCAAGCTTTTTTGTAACTTTTTTCGCCAATTAACCATAGCTAGCCAACCGTTATGGTATATATTGAATTCGGTGTGATGGCCAACCATAAGAAGATTCCAAATTCAACTTACGGAACAGGTAACATACAAATGATTCAGAAAAGTTTTTCTAAGCTATTGCATTTATTAAAAACGTCGCACCGATAATTCACTTATCAGTGATTCTGTCATCTTAGTCCATACCTCCTGATTTAGTGCAGTTTGCGTACTCCTTCTTTACCTATCGATAACATTTTCCATGTATTACTAGAGAGAGACTGAACAGTTCTGTTTTGTTAGTAAGAATGATGCACGATTATAAGATCTGGCGAGTGCGATAGTGCCGCATGATTTTTGTTACCTGGGCGCAAATATCATATGTTTAATACAGTCTGTAAGAAAATTTTGTTCATAAATAAATAAATAAACATTGGTCTACTCGCTTTCTCACGCTAAGGTGATTGGTTTATGGACTGTGTTAGATTCGCCTATTTGCAAATCAACTCTTGTTAATGTCACGCTAATAATCGGATTGTAAAAAAATGTGTCTGCTTTCAAAAGGCTTTTTGTTTTATGGATGTTGCTCGTTCATCGCAATTTTTATACTCAGTTGAGCAGAGCTCACAGAGTATATTAAGTTTGATTGGATAACGGTTGGTTGTACAGGTATAAAGGAATCGAGATAGATATAGACTTCCATATATCAAAATCATCAGGATCGAAAAAAAATTTGATTGAGCCATGTCCGTCCGTCCGTAAACACGATAACTTGAGTAAATTTTGAGGTATCTTAATGAAATTTGGTATGTAGGTTCTTGAGCACTCATCTCAGATCGCTATTTAAAATGAACGATATCGGACTATAACCACGCCCACTTTTTCGATATCGAAAATTTCGAAAAATAGAAAAAAATGAACGATATCGGACTATAACCACGCCCACTTTTTCGATATCGAAAATTTCGAAAAACCGAAAAACTGCGATAATTCATTACCAAAGACAGATAAAGCGATGAAGCTTGGTAGGTGAGTTGAACTTATGACGCAGAATAGAAAATTAGTAATTTTGGACAATGGGCGTGGCACCGCCCACTTTTAATAGAAGATAATTTAAAAGTTTTGCAAGCTGTAATTTGGCAGTCGTTGAAGATATGATGAAATTTGGAAGGAACATTACTCCTATTACTACATGTACGCTTAAGAAAAATTTGCAAAATCGGAGAAGGACCACGCCCACTTTTAAAAAAAAATTTTTTTTTAGTAAAATTTTAACAACAAATTTAATATTTTACAGTATATAAGTAAATTATGTCAACATTCAACTCCAGTAATGATATGGTGCAACAAAATACAAAAATAAAATAAAATTTAAAAATGGGCGCGGCTCCGCCCTTTTTCATTTAATTTGTCTAGGATACTTTTAATGCCATAAGTCGAACAAAAATTTACCAATCCTTTTGAAATTGGGTAGGGGCATAGATTTTGTGACGTTAACTGTTTTCTGTGAAAATGGGCGAAATCGGTTGAAGCCACGCCCAGTTTTTATACACAGCCGTCCGTCTGTCCTTCCGCATGGCCGATAACACGATAACTTGAGCAAAAATCTACATATCTTTACTGAACTTAGTTCACGTACTTATCTGAACTCCCTTTATCTTGGTATAAAAAATGAACGAAATCCGACTATGACCACGCCCACTTTTTCGATATCGAAAATTACGAAAAATGAAAAAAATGCCATAACTCTATACCAAATAAGAAAAAAGGGATGAAACATGGTAAGGTAATTGGATTGGTTTATTGACGCGAAATATAACCTTGGAAAAAACTTTGTAAAATGGTTGTGACACCTACCACATTAAGTAGAAAAAAATGAAAAAGTTCTGCAGGGCGAAATAAAAACCCTTGAAATCTTGGCAGGTATTACCTACATATATAAATAAATTAGCGGTATCCAACAGATGATGTTCTGGGTCATCCTGGTCCACATTTTGGTCGATATCTGGAAAACGCCTTCACATATACAACTACCACCACTTCCCTTTAATACTCTCATTAATACCTTCAATTTGATACAAATATCGTACAAACACATTCTAGAGTCACCCCTGGTCCACCTTTATGGCGATATCTCGAAAAGGTGACCACCTATACAACTATCACCACTCCCTTTTAAAACCCTCATTAATACTTTTCTTTTGATACCCATATTGTACAAACAAATTCTAGGATCACCCCTGGTCCACCTTTATGGCGATATCTCGAAAAGGCGTCCACCTATAGAACTAAGGGCCACTCCTTTTTAAAATACTCATTAACACCTTTCGTTTGATACACATATTGTACAAACGCATTCTAGAGTCACCCCTGGTCCACCTTTATGGCGATATCTCGAAAAGGTGACCACCTATACAACTACCACCACTCCCTTTTAAAACCCTCATTAATACTTTTCTTTTGATACCCATATTGTACAAACAAATTCTAGGATCACCCCTGGTCCACCTTTATGGCGATATCTCGAAACGGCGTCCACCTATGGACCTAAGGATTACTCCCTTTTAAAATACTCATTAACACCTTTCATTTGATACCCATATCGTACAAACAAACTCTAGAGTCAACCCTGATCCACTTTTATGGCGATATCCCTAAATGGCGTCCACCTATAGAACTATGGCCCACTCCCTCATAAAATACTCTTTAATGCCTTCCATTTGATACACATGTCATACAAACACATTCCAGGGTTACCCTAGATTCATTTTCCTACATGGCGATTTTCCCTTATGTTGTCACCATAGCTCTCAACTGAGTATGTAATGTTCGGTTACACCCGAACTTAACCTTCCTTACTTGTTTAGTATCAAAATAAAGGGGCCTATTTTCGGATAAAATCTTTTTAGCTCCGTCTCGTTGTCTTTTTCTAGATTTCCTGGCCATCCCATTCAAGTCTCCCTCTTTGGGTCCACGACTGTTACAACTTTTGAAAGCAGAGCGTCCGGTAATAACTTCTTAACTACTTTGTAGAAACCTTCCTAGAAACCATATCAAACTTAAGTTCTGATCATACACAATATATCAAAACTCAAAGAATAGTGCAAAAATACTCAAGGGAATGCTGGAAATTGTGTTTTTAGAGTTGATTCTTTGAACCGGAAACCGTAAAGAAATATGTGAGATTGGCCAGGGGACTAGTTTCAATATAGATGTTCTCCGTAGTATAAACTGCAGATCTTCTAGATGCAAAATAAAAAAGTGAAATTGGTACCTAAATAAATAAATGTAAGGCGCGATAACCTCCGAAAAGATTTTAGACCGAGCTTCTCTTCCAATTTGAGTCATACTTTTTAGTTTTTCCTACAAATTGGCGAAACGCTAATTCTTTTATGCCGACTCCGAAAGCCATATGCGCAGATGAGTTTTCACGTGCAGCAATACACTCGGAGTGCTTGCCAAACACTGCAGAGGGGCGACCCGTTTAAAAAAGTTTACCTGGAGCGTGAACCCAGGATCTGCGGTGTGGTAGGCGGAGCACGGTACCATCACACCACGGCGGCCACTTTAGCAAGCAATATTCGCTAGAAGACCATAATAAAACGAGAAAATTTCAAAATCACAATATATATCTAAAAAAAAAAACAAGAAATCAAGATAGAGATAAAGAAAATCTCGCTATTACAAAACTATACAAATTACAGCAACATTTCCAAGAAACCGATTATTAATAACAAACTCTCTACTAAGCAACAAAAAATCGAAAGTAAGCGAATGTGTTGTCAGCACAAAATAAATATAATTATGAACATGTCTTCATATGTTTGTAATACAACAACAACGCTACCAGAAAACAACAACACTACGGTGATGTGAAGTCATCAGTTTGAAATAAGATTTTTTAAACAATGTTTAAAAAACAATTAACAACTTTTGTCAAGTTGATAATTTTTATAAAAAACAGGAGCAGCTGAGAAGTAGAAATTAAAATAAATTGCGAAAAGACTTAAATATTTGCATTGATTGAATTAAGTAGGGAAAACCGCAAAAAATTAATAACAAGTAAAATGCATAAAGTAAATATTTGCAAAGCTGCTACATATTTAACTTCACTCTCAGATGTTAATTCGAAAAAAAATAATAATAAAACACGTTTCAAAGAAGTATAAAGACTAAACAACACAAGTATGATTCAATTTCAGAGAATTGAAACGCTTTAAAGCAAGTGAACCAGTTCACATGGATTCTCCCATTAAAAGCACACATTCCGAGGGTATACTGCACAATTTTTTGTCTAAACAAATTGCAATTATCACAGATCAACTGATGAATATTCAATCTGAGTCTGTTTATTTTCGATCTTGTGCTGCTGATCTTGATCTATTGAACAAATCACAACTACAGCTGGTCAGGTGGGAGTTCAATTTGAGATAACAAAACATGTAAGTTCACGTTATAGATAGAGAAGGGTCTTGAAGCCCAGGGTCGATCACATTCTTCACAAGAGTGCATTCAAGCCGATATTCCTCTACGGGGTTGTGGTACGCTAGAATGCGGTGTTAGGGTAAGCACAGCGAAGGGTGCTGAGAACAACAATCTTGTGAGTAATGAAAAGACAGTGCATATTGTGGAATTACGTTATGTTCCCTCAATTGGAAATTCTGCTTTCTTGAAACACATTATACATCATTTAAATATGTTTAACACTGCTTTACTCGCAGAAGAAATCAGCAAAAAGAATGCCGCTTAAGACAATCTTTCAATTTCTCGCCCTAGTAACATCAGCATATATGTACCATCGTATAAAAGTGAAATACCCCATGGTTAATTTGTTTCACAATGCCACCATTTTTGAAAGCAATTCGTGGAATCCAGGCGATTTAAATGAAAAAATATATATATATATTTCCTGCTATCGAAAAATGATGTATGAATATGGCATTATGCAGAGTTGTCAATATGTTGCGGTGGAAATTCGATTAATAATGACGTCAAACCGTGACGTCAGTATATACATATAAACTATGCGTTATGTAACTTAATAATTAAAAAATGCATTCCGCGGGACAAGTTAAAGTATGTAATTAATCTCAAACAAAAATGATGCATGGCTCCAAAATGGGCGATTTACAACGATAAACTCAATTGGAATCTATCGAAAACCGTAACAACAGTAATAAATAATTGTTAGTCAAAATACAAGAAAAGATTGCTTGGTCATATCAAATTCTATACCGCAGTATTCAAGAAGATTTATTTCAACAAAAAAATATTTTTTAATGAAATAAAAAAAATTTTAACAAAATCATGAAAATATGCAATACATATTTAAATCATTTTAACTGAAGATCGTCCTGTGGTTGATATTCAACCTCTACAAACGGCGCTATAGCTTCGCTTTACTTTTCCTTCATAACCTTTTCCTTCCTTTCCTTCTCTTTCCTTTACGTTCTTTTCCTTCCCATCTCTTGCCTCTCTTTTCTTTTCTTTGGTTTTCCTTTCGTTTCCTTTGTTTTCTTTTCCTTCTCTTTCCTCTATTTTATTTTATTTTATTTTCGTTATTGATATTAGAAAAAATTACAAACTTTATAAACGGCGATGGTTACTAGGACATTTTTCTGAATTTCACTTCTTCATCAGCTAGCTTCTCTGTAGCTGAGTATTGAACTCCAAATCTCCAACAGTCATACTTGATATCCCCCTGTGGGTTAGGGGTTAGAATATGCCCACGGTAGGTATACCGGTCGGAAGATGGCTAACCAATTCATGAGTAAGGTGACTTTACTCGAAAGGAAGCAAGATTTGACGTTGTCAGATGACTGCAGTGGGCGAACTGCTATGCGAGGATATTGCTGGGACAGGTACTCGGTACTATAGGTCTGTGAGCGAAAAAGGTTGACAACACCCCTTAACTGTGGATGACGTTAAAATGAGTGATGCTGTAGGGCAAATTTGAGCGATAAAATTGAAGCGAAGATTGATAGTGCATATTGAAGCGAAAATGAAGCGCAAAGGTGGTTCATAGCGTACGTGAACGTAGTGCGGTCGAAACGATGCAGTGGGTCTCTTCTGCATTGCGGAGACATTGCTTAGGCAGGTACTCGGAGCTACAGGTCTCAATTGTGGATGACCTTAAAACGGAGTTCGAAATGGAGCATAATTGTAGTGTAATTGGAGTGGCAATTGGAGCGAAAATTAGTAAGATAATTGGAGCAAAAATGGAAGCGAAAATGAAGCGCAATATGGCTCACAGCGCACGTCAACGTAGTGCGGCCTTAAGCAATATCTAAGCAAAACCAGTTTGTCGTCAACAATGTATCATACATTGTTGTGGCACGGCGGGGCATAAAAGGTTGGTCACATTTCCTAAATTGCGACAAAACACAAATCTCATGCTGATTAACTTGTTTATCAGATATTAAGATAACAAAATCAATGAAAGAGGGATACTAAGACAAGCACGGAACTCGCGGTGGAGTTGCCGTGCAACCGGGTGCCATTAACTCGAAATGGAATGGCGGGGTTAGATAGTCCTCCCCGGCCATACCAAAGCCGGTTGACTTGAACACCCAATTCAGCCGATTGGTGCCAACTTGTTGGGCCGCCGATCAACGGATATTGATCAGTGTTTAAGTTGCACCGTGGGGATAGGTCTTCTAAGACAGGTACCTAAGTAACTTCAATACTCGAATTCATACTTGATACTAGTGTAAAGGCACATGCCTTTATCCACTCAGCCATATGAATTCCCCGCTGCTCGCTTTGCAATTGGTCTCTAAGTGTTGATATTCCTTTTTTCACCATTTAGGTACATACTTATTCTATCTGCTTTTAAATCCTAATTGTGTGGAATAATTATAGGCGCGCTCCAAGAGCTTAGTAACATTGGATTTATAGCATTGCTTTTATAAGCACTACTTCCGCTGTACACTATTATATCAATATCATTAGCAGTATCTAATTAGCGAGACATGCTCATATTGCTGTATACAATTGTTTTTGTTATAGATATTAGAGAAAAATTACAACGTTTACAAACGGCGATAGTTGCTAGGACATTTTTCCGAATTTCACTTTTTCATCAAGGCAACACTTAGAGACCAATTGCAAAGCGAGCAGGGGCATTCATATGGCTGAGTGGATAAAGGCATCTGCGTTTATAATAGTATCAAGTATGAATGTTGGAGATTTCGAGTTCAATACTCAGCTCCCGAGAAGCTAGCTGATGAAGAAGTGAAATTCAAAAACATGCCCTAGTAACCATCGCCGTTTGTAAACTTTGTAATTTTTCACTAATATCAATAACAAAAACAATTGTATAAAGCATTATGGGCATGTCTCGCTAATTAAATACAGGTAAAATTACACATTTACTCATATTTGCTGACTATCGCGCTATACTTCCAACATAAGAACTACGTACACATTCTTCTTTCAGTAGAGAGTAGAGAATATGCGGATCATTCTGATCCTCAGATGCAATTTTCGTTACAATATGCTTTAAAAGTATTAAAATTCAATTTACTAGCCGGACCCGTGAGCACCTTGCAACACAATACAAAAGTTTCACATCAAATGTCAACAGAAATTAGCTGTTCTATCAATCAATCATCTATCAATAAAAACTTAAATGCGCTTGCGCTGCCATCTGGCGAATGTAAGCAACTGCCGGTAATGCAGTGTTAGTTCTAACCAAATATTCACAATAGTGTCATAGTACAAATAGATTTCTTTGTGTGCTCACAATCGTTTATTTTTAACAAATTATTTTAATAAAATATACAGCCCAATTCTAAACGAAAATTCCGTGCGAGTTTTTTCCCTTCTCTCATTCCTCGTATTCTAAATAAAAATTCCTTGTGAGTTTTTTCACTTCTCCCTTTCCTCCTATTCTGAACAATGTTCGAAAAAGCGGAAACCGGTTATGGGTGAAAAGTAGGTATTATGAATGTGAGGGAGAGGGAGATTTCTCTGCCATTTCATAGGAGTTTTTTCACTAGTTAAATTAAAGGGAATGCATCAAAATAGTTAAAGGAAATTGGTTATTTTAAGAAAGAACACTTATTTGTACAAATTTGTGCTAAAATATGTATTTAAATTCTACCACAATATTCTCACTGTTAATACAACAACAACAACCACAATATTCTTTATTTTAAGTCGAAAAATATATCATAAGCAACGGAAGAGCTCTTCGCATATTTGATGCAGCCATACACAAATTGCGCAAGGATTTTTTAAGAAGGCTTAAATAGATTTTGGCATATGGCGAAAGGTGAACTCAACTCGACTTGGCCGTAAGAAAATTGCTTTGCAGAATGAATGCAGGCAACTCCGGCGGATTTGTGTTATCTCGCCGGTCTTCTTCTTATGCTCCTCTGTTGATGTTGCTGTGGCACCAATTCATTACTCATTTCAGTGAATACCACATGAAATGCAATAATGTGCATTGTTTATACCTTATTTCTTAATTTCAAACAAATTGGCAGCAATAATTAAACTTTAAAATTTTTTGAACAAAATAAGAAATGCGCAACGAAATTTCAATTGACAAAACAGCTGACTTCGAAAATTCGAAATTCCTATTCCCCAATTATTCTTCTCACTAGGAGAAAAGAATTGGAGGAATTTTTCCGCGGGAATAAAAAAATCCGCGAGATCAAAATTCCGCGAGAATATTTAGAATTGGTCTGATAGTTAAACAAAAGCACTACGACCAATAATGCCCAAAGCTCGCTAATAGCACGAATCTCTTTGGATTCCAAATAAAAGCGTAAAAGGGACCTGCACATAAAAACAGCAATTAGAAATAATATACAAGATAAGGATTTAAACGAAATTAGTAATCAATTATCTAAAGTAATTTAAGGTTGCGGCCTTACGGAATCGAAGACGAACACACGTAACAGCCCTAACAAATTTACAAAATTCGTAAATTTTTCAATAAATAATTTTGATTACATGTCGTTAAAGAAAGTGTGTAATCAGAAATCGAAAAGCTATACAGTGTAACAAATCAAAGGATTTACACTCGACCACAAAAAAATTTAAACGAAGTTGCAATAAATTTGCAATATGTTAAATATGACATCACAGTCTCCTTTGTGATAATTTCAATTTAAAATGTGTTTTTTTTGCTTACGATTTTGTTTTTCTTACTCTTACACCTACCACTTTCGCATTTCACCTATTTACTTTATCTTAAGCCCTTACCCTTAAATATTGTAGATACATACATCAACGCTTCTTACAGTCAACAAAAGCGATTTAATGAAGATGAGGTAAAGAGATGCAACCACAGATGCAGGTCGCCCAAAAGCCATATTCTTTAACAGAAACAACACTTGCTTGCAGTTATCTACGTCCACTAAAAGTGGGTTAACGAAGATGTACATAGGTACATATGGCAGGCTTTTGATGAAGGGAAAAGAAACTGGCGTATGTTTCAGTAATGGGACAATGTTCGCGTGTTTACATACAGTGACATGTGGCGCGTGCGTTTTATGATCGACCAATATATTTTTCAGCTGTCGCCAGCATGTCCTCTTACACACTTTTCAGTACAGCTCTTATTACAATGCAAGTACATCATGCGAAGCTGTGAATATTTACTGAATGCCTGAGCTGAAGTTAACAAGTACAACAAAACGATACGAACTTAACAACAGTGCAACAAATATCACAGCTCTGGAAGTACATATCAAAGGATTTTAAAAAGTAAGTGCGAATTTTGTTTTTATAACGGTTTGCAGTAAGAGTTTTAAGGTTCAAAACTGTGAAAGTTTTTGAGCCCTTTGAAGCCGTAAGACCATCTGTCCTATCCTATATGTAAAACAAATATCTGAACTAACCCTTGAACTCTTCACGACGGTCCTAACAAAAGTTCTGTTAAACGCGCCGAAAAGAATTATCCACTCTTTCAGTTAACATAGAGAAGGCAAATATTGGCTGAGTGCATAGGAACGCCTCGCTTTTACATCCGTATAACTGATGTTCGCATCCAAGTTCGCGATAAGCTAACTGCTGAAGAATTGGTAAGTTCCTTAGATAGAACTTTCGATAGTCTCGCCGTTTTGCTGGAGTTTTCTATGTCCCCGCAGAAATATTTCCATGAAAAACTCTGCGACATGTTTATTTCACGTTTATAGATTCTCCACAGATCCCTATATTTGCCCCAACACTTGCTATCTTCAACCCTTTTGCCGATTCACGAAAGAACTGACTTAAGTTTTTCACTGGCGATCCAAGAATTGAAACAAAAATTTATTGCTGATGACTACAGCTTAAATGTCGTGCCGTATCGTGAATCTTAAGTAATCAACTTAGGAGGCCTAACAGCTTCAAGGAAACGGAGAGTGAGGTCCTTTTATTTCTTCACAGGGAATCGAGGACGCCCGGCTCGGGGAAGGGCTAGAAGGGGTATTGGGTCGTGCTTATGAACGACTTGGCAATCCATGTCAATGTAAACTTTCTGAATACACTAATGAACTTTTCACAGGCTTACTTGAGTGTCACAAGATTCCTGAAATCAGACTTAGTTAGTACCTTGGCATTATTCTTGACAAAAACCAATAATTAATGGAATCTTAAAATAGAGTAAAGAGCATTGAAGATGTCGGTTGCCTTAAGTTGTTATAGAGGAGCAATTGGGTAATTCTGCCGACTCTCACCAAGAGTGGGTGTATTGGCTGACATATATGGTGGCCAAGCCGTTTCCTTCTATGGAGTTTTGGTCAGTTGGTTAGTACTAAGCACTTCTACGACGCAGGATGAAAGTAGTGCAGCGGTTGGTTTTGGTTGGAGCCATCGAGGACTTTCATCCAACATCTACACTCACATTTAACACAATGCACAATCCGTACTAGGTTGGCATCGTGGCCAAAACGACCGCCACCCTGGCGGTAATAAGACTTAGCTTCAAAGCACGGGATGTTAGGATCAAGGAGGTACGGAATTATTGGGAGAGTATTCTATCATGTGATGGTAGCGTGCTCCGCCTATCACACCGTATGCCTCGGGTTCAACTCCCGGGCAAAGCAACATCAAAATTTTAGAAATAAGGTTTTTCAATTAGAAGAAAATTTTTCTAAGCGGGGGCGCCCCTCGGCAGTGTTTGGCAAGCGCTCCGGGTGTATTTCTGCCATGAAAAGCTCTCAGTGAAAGCTCATCTGCCTTGCAGATGCCGTTCGGAGTCGGCATAAAACATGTAGGTCCCGTCCGGCCAATTTGTAGGGAAAATCAAGAGGAGCACGACGCAAATTGGAAGAGAAGCTCGGCCTTAGATCTCTTCGGAGGTTATCGCGCCTTACATTTATTTATTTATTTATTCTATCATGAGCTCGGTATCAGTCGGATCTCTGCATCGTCTTCCATCCGGGAATGGTAGATATTAGCAGTTCAAACACGTTCTCCCTATTACAACGCCTGGTGACTCTCTAAATGTAATGCGGTGCCGGTCCTTCCCATATTAATGCGTGGGAGGAGAAACTATTCTTGGAAGGAGACGGGAGACATTTCCGGGCTCAGCATTTGACGATTACTACTTACATCTGGGTATTTAACGAACTTTTGTAAGCCTGCTCGTTTTGCACTTTTTAATGCGTTTTTCTTTTTATTTTATTCTAGATTGTTCGTCTTATTGGTGAGATATAAATTTACGACTGGTCATTCAAGGAGTTGGTGCGCGTACTCAATTAAATTTGTATGTCAAGTAGAATTCCATGCATTTTGTTTTGGTCTTTTACGGTTGTTTATCCTCAGCCAACCTAAATGATATGTAATTTTACGAGACAATGTGGTTACTCATACCCATTACATTAATTATTCAAAGGCGGTCACAATGGAGAGTTTACATTTTATACTTACTTTGCTGATTTATTTTTTTCTCAAAATAATTTTTTATTTAATTATGTCTGATCTTAATTTGATATTTTTGAAAGCAATTATTTTATTTTTGGACAAATTGCCTAAAAATAAATATATTTTTATGTATGTATATATATAGAGTCGATGATATTGGAAAACCACCGAACTACCAGTTGTAGTATGGAAGGTTCGTGATAAAGAAGAGGCTTTTTAAAGCAGAAGTATTCCTGGCATCAGATCATAGCGTGTGTTATCGGTAGGTTTCCAGACAAGTGGCGTGGCTGCGGTCCACGGTAGGCTGAGCGGAAATAAGAGACAAAGGGCAATGACAATACATGCACATCTAAAGCTGTTAGCCAGAGGGAAGCGGAATAGCAAAAAACCATGCACCTCGCAAAATACAAAGTAGAAAGAGGAACGGAAGTAGGATGTCAACAACCGATTTTTCCCGAGAAGATGAGCGCAATAGGACAGGCAGATGGCTAGCGAGAGGTGGCAATGATGTACAACGCACCAAATAAGCTGCTAGCATTCTTCGTTTGAGGTGGATGGTCCAACGTTGAAAAGATGCAGCAACAACACGACTTTGAGCGGGTTAAAGGGAGGCATTACAAACATAAGCAACCCAAAATCTTAGGTTTAAAGCAGTGATTAGAGCTTTGATGTTCATGATATCAAAGGCTAAGGCATGGACTACATTAGGGACAAAGTCTGATGATGTGCGGAAACTACTGCAACGTCAGAACCTGAATATACTAACACGGAATTGATATGAGCTTCACATACCTCGACCATCGGAGGAGGGTCAGCTCTACATCCTAAAAATAAGCGAAACCGAGGGTAGAACTTAGGGCTCGGGCAATATTTATCTCCGCCTTAGGAAGAAATGCGTAGGAACAATATTCATAATTATCGAAAATTTGAAATTAGTGAGACAAAACGACCACGTAGGCGAACGCAAAAGATGTTGGAGAAGGATAAAAATCTCAATAATGCTACGAGTTTTATAAAAAAAAAACCTCTAACATGGTGAGATGTCCTCGAGCAAACGCGTTCTGACGACCGAGACAGTTTCGCTCTATGCACTGAAAGAAATGGTGCTAATAAAATCAACAAATCGGTTCTGTTGTTCTTGACTTAACGGAGATTCGGTGAAATTGATCGAATTATGTTTAATTCGACCGAGTTCTTTGTCAAGCGAACAAATTAGTTTAATCATTTCAACAGAAGAGAAATTGTCGCTCTTAAAATTCTGTAAAATTGACAGATTCCTAATCAATCTAACTGATTTTTTGGTTAACACAACTGATCTCACTGGTCATTTCAACAACGATCAACAGCCAATACATGATCCAATTTCAAAGAGAATTTTACGCTCACTGCGCTCTCTATTTTGTACTTATGTATGCTGTGTACTATATGTATGCACATATTTACGTATATATATGGCGGCCGCCGTGGTGCGATGGTAGCGTGCTCCGCCACACCGAAGACCCTGGGTTCACAACCCGGGCAAAGCAACATACAAATTTTAGAAATAAGGTTTTTCAATTAGAAGAAAACTTCCATACAATATTCAAATGTTTGATTATCTCATTATTGCTTTATTGAATGCCTAATGGAGTGGAAAATTCGGTTTTGCTTGATGTTATTTTCAATATTTGATAAAAGCAAATTTTTATTTTTGCAGCAAGAGATAATATGGTTTTTTTTTAAATAGTCACATATTGGGTTAGATGCAACACCTGTGAACAATTTTATGCATTTTATTTTGATTGTCTTTAAAGTTAAATAGGAATGGGATGGATAGCAGCCTTATTTTTGTATAAAGCATACTAGCAGACCCGGCAGACGTTGTTCTGGCCTAAATTTGGTCTATCTGCATTGGCTTATCTATCTAATGGCTTTTTCGGCTTCAGCCCAGGGCCCCGTGGATGCAAACGGGCCCCGTGGATGCATAGGGCCTCCCGCCACCAATAAAAATAAAAGACGAATGCCCTACAAGACGCACAGTATATGAGGAAGTTATTGATATTATGGGCCAACAGATAGTGCAACATATTATAAATCAAAAAATAACGACGACACAAAGTATTATTCAATCGTGATGGATTCAACTCCAGATCTGTCTCACAATGACCAACTTGCTATTGTATTACGATACTGTTTTCAGGGAAATGTGTACGAAAGATGTGTCTCGTTCATCAAAATTAGTAGTCATACTGGATTACACTTATTTAATATTCTACAAGACTTTTTAGAAAAAAATGGGCTGATACTGGATAATTGTGGGGGACTGTCTTATGACAACGCAGCCAATATGTCGGTTCAGTACAAAGGTGTCCCAGCATTAATTAAACAAACACAAATAAATAAAAGAGCGGATTATGTACCATGTGCTGCACATTCCCTTAACCTAGTTGGTGAAGAATGTGTTAAAGTTGCAACCGAAATTGTAAATTTTTTTGGAGTGGTGCAAAAAATATATCTTTTCTTTTCATCTTCAACCCATAGGTGGGAATTGTTACATAGTGAAATGCAACTAAAATTTACGTTAAAAAGTTTAAGCCAAACCAGATGGTCTTGTCATTATGAGGCTGTCAAAGCTTTAAAAAATCATTATTCTGAAATTATGAAAATTTTAAAAACTTTTAGCGAAAATGAGGATGAGAACGCTGATTTCAGAAAATAGGCACGAAGAAATTTTGGAGAGATTTCATGTAGTAAATAAAAAAATACAGAGCCCTTGCTTAAATATTTGCGAAGGCAATAAATTAATTGTTTCGTTGAAAGCGTTCGTGTACAGCATTCAGATCAAAAGCTAAAAGAGTGCGAAGAGAAAGCTAAAAAATTAAGTACTAGTGTGGTAACATATTACAGCGACGTTTACACGAGACAAATGACTTCAAAATTTGCCGATAAGTCTACAGCTAAAGTCTCAGTGTGTGGCGCAGAAACATTTAAAAGAGACATGCGAAACGTTGCATTGGATAAGCTGATTATGGATTTAAATGAAAGGGATCAAGTCTATGAGACAACCAGCAAAAAATTAAATTTTTTAATGGATTTGCAGAATAAAAACCAGGAAAGCGTGGATCTGGAAAGTGTACGCAATATTGTAAAATATTATTCAGATGACGTAGATGAAAATTTAGTAAATGAATGCATTTAATTAAAATCATATTTACTACAATCTAAATCAGAATGCTACATCTCTTGCAGTGAAATTCATAAGCTTATCTATGAAAAGGAACTTGTTGGTGTATTCCCTAATTGTTACACCATTTAAAAAATTTGTTTGACGTTGCCCATCACCAGCTGCGAAGCGGAGCGCTCTTTCTCCAGGATATCATATATTGAAAATAAGTATAGGACAACAATGTCGAACGATCGACTTAATCATTTATCCCTTCTTTCTATAAATTGTGATTTAACAAAGGATTTAGCAGTTGATGAGCAAATAAAGGAATTTGCTGCACGAAAATGCAGAAAGGTTGATTTGTTTTTAAATATTCTTTATTGTCATATTTGTTTTGATAAATAAATGTTTTTATAGCTGATTTTTTTTTCTGATAACTATATACTGCACACCATAGAAAACAGGGCCCCTGAGTAACATTAGCCCAGGGCCCCACAATGTCACGATCCACCCCTGTCTATCTGCATACATTTTAATAAGCTTTTTCCGTCTGACTCTGCCCTCGCCCCTCTGCACTTTTTCCTAATCTTTGTATCCACTCCTCCCTCCGTATTTTTCGCTTCATCTATCTCCATCTTCGTCTCATTCTATCTCTTTCTCAGCCTCCTTCTCTCTTTCCTCTTCTCTCGAGTTTGTCTCATTCTTCTTCATATCTTATTGCCAGTCCCAGAGGGTGGTATGTATTTTGTTCCAGTCCCATTCCGACTCTCAGTCCCAGTCCCACTCCGAGCCTCAGTCTCAGCCTCACTCCCAGTCCTAGTCCTAATCCCAGTCACAGTGCGTCTCTGGTCTACTTCCCGGAAAAAAGCATGGTAAATACTAATATAGGCAAATTTATATACCAAATTTCAGGCAAATCGAATAGGACGTATGTAAATAGGTATGTGGGTGTTATTAATTTATGTCTTTATTTCGGTTTCGCATGCATATTTATCAGTTTTGCCAGGTTGATGCGACAAAATCGAATATCACAATGAAAATTACTTTAAAGCTCTCAGCAACAGCTTTCATTTGATATCCATAATACACACGCATTCTAGGGGGATCCGGGTCCATGTTTTGGCCTATATCTCGAGACCCTAGTCATCCAGCGGTGTAAAACTTACTCTGTACTAAAGCACACATCAACAGCTTCAATTTGATAACCATAATGTAAAAACACATTCTAGGTGTATCTGGGTCCATGTTTTGGCCTATATCTCGAGACCCTAGTCACCCAGCAGTGTAAAAGTTGCTCTGTACTAAAGCATACAGCAACAGGTTCACTTTTGATACCCATAATGTAAAAACACATTCTAGGTGTATCCGGGTCCACGTTTTGGCCTATATCTAGAGACCCTAGTCACCAAAAGGTATGAAAACTACCCTGTACTAAAGCACTCATCAACAGCTACAATTTGATACCCATAATGTAAAAACACTATCTAGGCGTTCACGGGTCCACGTTTTGGCCTATATCTCGAGACCTTAGTCACCCAGGGGTGTGAAAATTACCCTCTACTAAAGAGCTCACCAACAGCTTTAAATTGTTATCCATATTCTATGAACACATTCTGGGGTACCCGGGTCCACGTTTTGGCCTATATCTCGAGACCCTAGTCACCCAGGGGTGTGAAAATTACCCTCTACTAAAGAGCTCACCAACAGCTTTAAATTGTTATCCTATTCTATGAACACATTCTAGGGGTACACGGGTCCACGTTTTGGTCTATATCTCGAGACCCTAGTCACACAGGGGTATGAAAATTACCCTCTACTAAATCAGTCATCAACAGCTTTCATTTGATATCCATATCCTATAAACACATTCAATGGGTACCCGGGTCCACGTTTTGGCTTATATCTCGAGACCCTAGTCGCCCAGGGGTATGAAAATTACCCTCTACTAAAGCACTCATCACTTTCATTTGATATCTATATTCTATAAACACATTCTAGGGGTACCCGGGGCACGTTTTGGCCTATATCTCAAGACCCTGTGCGTCAATCCTGAATTTTCTTTGCTATAAACCTCACGGAGCCCGAGACCTTTCCAACGAATGCAAAACCTTGGAAATCGGTTCTTGCGTTCTGGAGTTATAGCGTCAGGAAGGAAAACCCGACTTATTTTTATATTACAGATGATTTTTTTGGGGCTTGACCGATTTTTTTTTTTTTTTTTTGTGATGAAGCAAAAGGGTCTGTGTGAAAAGGAAAAATTTATTATTTTATTAAACGAAATTGTGGTTACATTAAGTTTCTGTGTGAAATCGATATATGTCATTGTAGTTAACGGGATTTTTTCGTACGGCCATTGAACAATTTGGGACACATTAATTTAGTCAGTTCACGAAATGTTGTGCCCACGTAGTTTTTTATTTAAGCCAACACAAAACACCAGATATCGGTGTGACATGGCACGCAAGCAAGGAAGTGCAATAACACAAATAGATGATTAGGAAGCATACCACCAAGCGAGCATGTCCGTCGTTCAAACCTTCCCCATTTTCTCAGCATGGCTGCCAAGCATGCTTACAACGCTTTTGTCTAAATGGTTTGACCTGGCCTCATATACACTATGTCAACAAAAGCTGAACCCTATCCCTCTACGATAGAAGTAGCGTATGAACTTATTGAAAGCTGAGCCGAAGTTGATTCTTTCACTGAAATACATTCTTGAGGGGAGTAGTACGCCACAATGCTTGAAACAAGGTAAAACCTTATCGCTGAAAACTAGTCAACCAAATTCTTCAGCGGGAGCTAGACATACAAATATATAAGTAATACCAATAAACAATTAGGCTTGACTCTAATTAGAACCTAGGTTGGGAGTAACAAAAGTACTTCTCAAATATCAAACGTTGCTTCTCAACAGCCTCTAGAGAAAAACTATTTTTTCTCCACATATGAGCCAACTTTAGTTAATCCCTCCTGTTCAGAATAATTAAGGTATATCAAATGCCGATAGTTAATGTCAGAAACGAAGATTTGGATAAGCAAATTATTAACCATTTATTGATGTAGTATATGTACGATAGACTGGGTTGGTCCCCATACAAAAAAAAAAGTTGCTAATATCCGCCCCTAAATTTAAAGATTATGTTGAGAGGGTTTCGAAAAAAATTTTTTTTTATTTATTTTTTTTTTTTTGATCCTTCGAAATACATCCGAAAATGTTTTTTCATTGTAACTTGGTTATTTGACGTCCGATTTTTAAAATTGATATGTCATTATTTTGGCCTTGAGAATCTTCAGATTTCCGTTTAATGTCCCTTTAAGCTATGAAGTCGATTTCAAAAATTATTTTCCGAAACCCTCTAAACATAATATTTAAATTTAGGGGCGGATATTAGCAACTTTTTTTCGACCCAGTCTAATGTACAATCAGCTACATGAAAGACAATTCAGAAGAGCAAATGGAGTGACGTTGAAATACAAAATTGTAAACTGTTTGCTTTTCACATGATAAAAAATATGTAATAATTACAAATGTGTAAAAAACTTTGTAATAGCATTTACTGGAATAATGTAACGAAAATTCACACAGAACAACATCAATGTAGATTCAGTATTGGAAAAGTTCAAGTCAGCTTCCTTCCTTTTAAGGTACATACTCTTTTTTAGCAATATTAATTTCAAGGTCGAAAATAAAAATAAAAACAACATCAAATATTAATTTCATTTACTTTCCGATTTTATTCGCTAAGTTCAGTTATGGAATGAAATTACAATTTGCGAAACAAAACAAATCAAAATTTGCATGAAAATGTCGCTGAGTTTCAGGGGCGGTCAATAACTAAATGACAAACGTGATGCATGAACGAAGTTGTGCGTGTTGTGATGCGTTCAAATTGTATAATTAGGTTGATTAAACTTTTCAAGAGTCTTAATTACTATGCAAATTCGAATGTGTATGAGTTGCGAAAAAAATTAATAGTTATAGATAGAAATATTAGAATGAATATATAATTAAAGGAAATCACGGAGGGTAATTCACATTAGATGTTGAATACTAAAATTTTGCGAATAAATGTATCAAAACTGCAACGAGGCTCAGTTCTTCGGGGCAGCTTGACCGCATACTAGCGTTATAAATTACAGGACGAACAGACTACCTGATTCCGTGTCTGCACTTCGAAGGGAACCACAATAGAGGTGGATTGTTGACGCAAGGGTGCCTAAATAGCGAGGCGATACACGTGTACACCGATGGTTCCAAAGTAGTGGAAGTAGGGTCTGCGGTATACTGTGCTGATCCGGAAATAAACAGATCCTACAAGCTGCCAGATCACTGTAGCGTTTTCAGCCTGGAACAAAATAGCTTAAACTGCAGTCGCGCCAACTTTTATATTGAAATGCAAGCAGAAATTAACGCAATCATCTCGCAAAGCAAAACAACTAATAGTGTGTTGCAGTGTAAGCAATCCCTGTAAAGAATCGGGATAGGGAGAAATATATGGAAATGAAAAAAAAAACGGATGAACTAGCCAAAAATGTTGCTTTGCTCCGTATGCGTCCCAATTAGTTTATGCAAAACTAAGAAAAGGCGAGAGTTGCGCATGATCGACCAAGCGGGAAAGGCATAAAGTAACGAAGATCATATGTAGGTCCTACAACCTTAGACCCACAAAGTTACTTCTATAATTAAAAAGAGAGTACTGTAGACTCATGACGGGTATACTGACTGGACACTGCCTTCTGGCATCACATGCCTTTAAACTAGGCTTGGTCAGTGATATCAGGTGTAGGAAGTGCGGGTTGGAGGAGGAAACGACCGAGCACGTTTTGTGTGCGTGCCCTGGGCTTACCAGAACTCCAGCTATTAGGATTGACACATCTGTCAGATCTAGAAGCAGCAAGTGACATAGGTCCTAGAAACCTTCTAGTATTTGTCAAGAGAACGAATTTATTTTATAGCATAGCTTCTGGTTTTTTATAAGGTTTTTCAGATTGGTCCTTAAAAAAACTTCCGGTAACACTATCGAATCATTCAGTTTATCCTTCTGTTCAAACCGACCGAGCAGTTCAAACTAACCTAACCTTTAAAAAAAAATCTAGGGTAGATTTTGACACTCACAGATCTCCTAACTTCTATCCCCCAAAGGCCTAAGCACACCCCCATAGCCATTACTCAGCTCAACACTGCTCAATAGCCACATCAAACTCGCGTTGCCTCATGCGCCTAACGGCTCAATCAGTTTTAACAGCTGCTCAATACAACTGATACATTCGCAACGCGAAATTGTGCTGGGTTTAATTTTCACAGAAAAAGCAGGACCAATAAACATCATCCACTGACGGTCGATTCTTACTCTTTCATATGATTACCTATTCAAATTACTTAAGTTTTGTCAGTAGACCTATTCAACTCTGAACGCCGAACCTCCTCCGTCAACTTTAATAAGTATGGCTGACTGAGAAGGGTTCCTTGAATTTAGAGAGTACACCTTTTCCGCCCCCACATTCCGATATAATTAGATTAAGCTTAGGTTGGCTCTATACTTTCAGTAAAATAACGCCGACGAAGTTGATTAAGTGCGATATTTCAATTCAAATGATCCATGAATGAGTTTTCTCAACTTGGAAATCAGCTCTTGTAATTTTTGAATTTCCCTTTCATTGTTTCCCTGTAATTAATAACCGATTTGGCCACTAGTGTAAAAATATCCACACATTATGACAGCAAGGTTTTGCACCTTGTTGGCACTGGTGTTGTTGTTGTTGTTGTCTCAGTAATAAATTTTGTTGTGTTGTTGGTGTTGGGTGTTGTTTTCATATGCTTGCATGTAATATGCAATAGAGCCACTAATTTCGCCACTACAGTAAAAGAACTAGTACTCAGGAAAAATATTGCATACTTTTAGGCGTTAAAGTTTACTAGTAGCATTGCTGCTAGTAGTGCTGCTGTTACGTTGTACATGTAATGCATTTTATGTTAAATAGAAAACTTTTTCGCTTTAATAATAGGGTAACTCCATATTAAACCGACTTGTTTTAATCAATTTTCAACAAAAATAGATAACAAAACGATGCGCGAAATTCCCAAATGTATGAAAAAGTTATCTTTAAGAATTTTTGACTTTTTGTTTATTTTTTGAGTATTACCGGGTACGGGGCAGGGGCAGTATGTCTTTTTAGCATTCATTTAAATTTCTAAATATATATATATTTTTTTTTTTTTCAGAAAATAATAAAACACATTAAGAATCTATACTCACGGTTCAGCTTCTATGGATTTCAATTTGGCAACGTAATTTGATGGTATGTAACCCTCTTGACGTGTCTTCTTGCTGCGTGCGAGCCACCAGTCACCCTGAAAGATAATTCAAAAAACTTATTTATGTCAAAGAGTATAAGACGAGAGAAAAATATGAATAAAATATGAAACAACACTTTCATTTTTAACACCCTTATACTAGCTTTACTGGTATGTATATATGTAATTTTTTTATACCAAATAAATGCTACGTATACCCGTCTTTTCGGGGCTACGGATATGTTTGCATGTAATTGGTTAATAATGCTTTCACCTTATGGTCGATATGTTCGAAAGTGTCCCGATTTTGGTTACAAACAGGGCTGCACAACGTAATAAGCAAATTTTTTATCAACTTTACAGATATCAAAACGAAATCAAAAATATGATGTTTTTCTTTGATATTTCAAAGTTTTAGCCCTTTATGAGCAAATTTTATATTGAAAAAGCAACAACAAAAAATTTCGTTTGACATACTGCAGCAAAAAGAGAAACGGCCGTAGCTTTTTTTAAATTTCGTCAGTTAAATTTTTTTTAATTTTTAATATTTTAAGAAAAAAACTGAGTATGTTGTTTCGTAGACCAATCAATTTTAGTCTAACAAAGTCTAAGTCATATGTCTCTGAAAATTTGCATTAATTTTCGACATTTTTTTTTTTTTCAAATGGCGTTTCCGATTTTCTTCAATATAAAATATAAAGCGATGCGCTAGAGCTCTCGACAATGGGCCTATTCGAAAAAACCATAATTAATAAGCAAAGTAAAATAATACATTATCACTAATCGACTAGTTTTTTGAAAACTCACTTTGCAGCAAACTATTAAATTTTTTTAATGTTTATGACAATTGAATTTATGAATTTTTTTCCATCAGTTTTCGAATAATGAAAGTCGATTGCATGATTTGTTGAAATCGAATACCAGGTATTAGGAACCTCCCAGGAAAAAATTGTTTAATATTAATACGACTCTCATAGACTACACTAAAAAAAAAAAATACCTAAAAAAATTGTCTTTGAATTCAGTAAAATTTCAATGTTATGAGTAAATCTTATCTACTTATTTTCGTATACAACTTCTCATAAAAATTTTCTCCATTTTTTATACTCAGCTGAGCAGAGCTCACAGAGTATATTAATTTTGTTCGCATAACGGTAATCCGTAACGGCATAAACTAATTGAGATAGATATAGACTTCTATATATCAAAATGATCTGAGCGAAAAATGAAATTCATTTAGGTCATGTCCGTCCGTCCGTCTATCTGTCCGTGAACACGATAACTTGAGTAAATTTTGAGGTATCTTGATGAAATTTGGCATTTGAGTTCCTGGGCACTCATCCCAGATCGTTATTTAAAATGAACGAAATCGGACCATAACCAAGCCCACTTTTTCGATATCGAAAATTTCGAAAAACGGAAAAAGTGCGATAATTCATTACGAAAGACGGATAGAGCGATGAAACTTGGTAGGTGGGTTGACCTTATGACGCAGAAAAGAAAGTTAGTAAAATTTTGGACAATGGGCGTGGCACCGCCCACTTTTAAAAGAACGTAATTTAAAAGTTTTGCATGCTGTAATTTGGAAGTCGTTGAAGATATCATGATGAAATTTGTCAGGAACGTTACTACTATTACTATATATGTGCTAAATAAAAATTATCTCGAAAAGGCGTCCACCTATAGAACTAAGGGTCACTCCCTTTTAAAATACTCATTAACACCTTTCATTTGATACCCATATCGTACAAACACATTCTCGAGTCACCCCTGGTCCACCTTTATGGCGATATCTCGAAAAGGCGTCCACCTATAGAACTAAGGATCACTCCCTTTTAAAATACTCATTACCACCTTTCATTTGATACCCATATCGTACAAACACATTCTAGAGTCACTCCTGGTGCAACTTTATAGCGATATCCCGAAATGGCGTCCACCTATAGAACTATGACCCACTCCCTTTTAAAATACTCTTTAATACCTTCCATTTGAAACCCATGTCATACAAACACATTTCAGAGTTACCCTAGGTTCATTTTCCGACATGGTAATTTTCCCTTATTTTGTCTCCAAAGCTCTCACCTGAGTATGTAATGTTCGGTTACACCCGAACTTAGCCTTCCTTACTTGTTTTTATTGTCAAGAATGCTTGATTGAATATTTCTCACAATGTTAACATGTACGAGTTAGCTTATTGCATAAGAGTACTCAATTCAACGGGTCAGAATTTCTTAAATTTGTAAAGAATTTTCAATAATTTGAAGATACATTTTTCCTCAATTTTTTCAATCAAAAATATACTCAGAGAAAATTTGAATGAAATGGAATTTGAAGAATTTTTCCTCATTTTGAAAAAATTTGGCCATGCGAATGAGGATAAAACTTCGTAAGTGCCATTCAATTCCCATTTTTCTTCAATCGGGAGAAGTTTTTTTCTGAGTGTACTTTACTGAATATTTCGCACAACATTTTCATGTATGTATGTTAGCGCAGTGAAACAGATTGCTCGACTGTTAAGTTGTGGAGCTCGACTAAAACCCACGGCCATTGTGAATTCATAGAAGTGAAAAATCTTTTTATTCCTCCATTGCCATACCTACCTGCCAAATAATAGCTGACGGGATAATGGCTGTCGCGAAAGGAAAGAAAGGTTTGTTTTTTGCTCGCGGTTATTAAATTGAAGTGCAATGGATTGCCCATTTGTGTTTCAAATCAGCTTACCTTTTAAATGTGTATACAGAGAATAAGACTAATATTGCTTTCTAAAATCTGGATAGAGGATAAAATATGAGCAGCCAGTTAAGCAGACATTTTAAAATATGTAAATAATGAAATATGCTAGTCGTCGACAAAAATGTTTGAAAAACACTATTGAGAAAATGATTTAAGTAACCGAACAGCGATTCAACAGGTGATCGAGGCTGTTTACTATTGTGAACTTTTTTTTTCAAACATTCGCCACTTGTATGAATTAGCATGAATGCCCACGGCCGTAACAGTTACACAAATAATTTTTTTTCTATTTATTCTATACAATTTTCTCTACTTTTAAGAAGACTATGATGAATGAAAAAAGGTATCCTTTTGAGGAAACTACTTGTCTAGATTGAAGGAAGCGTTTCTATGTCGCAAAATCAATCCCATTCTTTCTTCGTTTTCAAGAATTTTTTGAATTTTTTTTAGAGTACAATACGTCAATATCTCAAGTTTAAAAATTTTTCGCGAACGTTTTTGAGATTGGCTACTGAAGTTTCAGTAGCATAATTTATGGAAATGTTGTCTTAAATTGCTAAAACTAAAAAAAAAATAAAAAAGAATTCGATTGCTGAAAGTGGACAAAAACTGCCACTGCTAGTTTCGTGTTCCCTGCGCTTTGGATAAAAATGCTTATTTATCGTAATTATTTGTCATACTTAAACACAGAAATCTATCTCGGATATCTAAATTGTAGTAAAGGAAATCGCTAAATGGACTTGCGCCAATTCAAAAAAAAGCATGCGAGGAATTTCCGCCACCCACCCTCTCCTTCGCTTTCCAAACAATTTGCGTTATTCTTCAATTATTTAATATGTCATTTATTCATTGTTCACTTAGCACCACTAAACTGCACCATCAGATATTGTAAAAGTGACATCTGGGCCAATGACCAGCGTTCATACACGCAACACTCATTCACACACTCAGCAGCATTCTTAAGCGAAATGAGGATTTGTGTACCCGTCGCAAGCTTTGGGTTACAAAGTAGGAAGCTTATCTGGGTAAATTGCATGGATGATTGTATGGTTTAAAAAAAAGAGTTATAACAAGTAAGGAAGGCTAAGTTCGGGTGTAACCGAACATTTCATACTCAGCTGAGAGCTTTGGAGACAAAATAAGGAAAAATCACCATTTAGCAAAATTAACCTAGGGTAACCCTGGAATGTGTGTGTATGACATGGGTTTCAAATGGAAGGTATTAATGAGGGTTTTAAAAGGGAGTGACCCTTAGTTGTATATGTGAAGGCGACAGAACATCATCTGTCGGGTACCGCTAATTTATTTATATATGTAATACCAGGAACAGTATTCCTGCCAAGATTCCAAGGGCGTTTGATTTCGCCCTGCAGAACTTTTGTCATTTTCTTCTACTTAATATGGTAGGTGTCACACCCATTTTACAAAGTTTTTTCTAAAGTTATATTTTGCGTCAATAAATCAATCCAATTACCAGTTTCATCTCTTTTTTCATATTTGGTATAGAATTATGGCATTTTTTTCATTTTTCGTAATTTTCGATATCGAAAAAGTGGGCGTGGTCATAGTCGGATTTCGGCCATTTTTTATACCAAGATAAAGTGAGTTCAGATAAGTACGTGAACTAAGTTTAGTAAAGATACATCGATTTCTGCTCAAGTTATCGTGTTAACGGCCGAGCGGAAGGACAGAAAGTCGACTGTGTATAAAAACTGGGCGTGGCTTCAACCGATTTCGCCCATTTTCACAGAAAACAGTTATCGTCATAAAATCTATGCCCCTGCCAAATTTCACAAGGATTTGTAAATTTTTGTTCGACTTATGGCATTAAAAGTATTCTAGAGAAATTTTATGAAAAAGGGCGAAGTCACGCCCATTTTGAAATTTTCTTTTATTTTTGTATTTTGTTGCACCATATCATTACTGGAGTTGAATCTTGCCATAATTTACTTATATACTGTAAAGATATTACATTTTTTGTTAAAATTCGACTTAAAAAAAAATTGTTTATAGTGGGCGTGGTCGTTCTCCGATTTTGCTAATTTTTATTTAGCACACATATAGTAATAGGAGTAACGTGCCTGCCAAATTTCATTATGATATCTTCAACGACTGCCAAATCACAGCTTGCAAAACTTTTAAATTACCTTCTTTTAAAAGTGGGCGGTGCCACGCCCATTGTCCAAAGCTTTACTAATTTTTTATTTTTCGTCATAAGGTCAACACACCTACCAAGTTTCATCGCTTTATCCGTCTTTGGTAATGCATTATCACACTCTTTCGGTTTTTCGAAATTTTCGATATCGAAAAAGTAGGCGTGGTTGTATAGTCCGATTTCGTTCATTTTAAATAGCGATCTGGATGAGCGCCCAGGAACCTACTTACGGACGGACGGACATGGCTAAATGAATTTCTTTTTTCCCCCAGATCATTTTGATATATAGAAGTCTATATCTATCTCGATTAGTTTATGCCGTTACGTATTACCGTTATGCGAACAAAGTTAATATACTCTGTGAGCTCTGCTCAGCTGAGTATAAAAAGAGATAAGCAAGCAACCTACTACAGCTGTGCCAAAGAAAACTTTTTAGAATTTTCAGCTGCATTTTACGATGTACAAACTACAAACTAATATTCGACTAATTTTTTTTTCTCCACTCGAGATAATGCAAGTTTTAGCTTGTTAGACAAAATACAGTTTAAGTTCGTCGTCATTCATGCGCACACAAAAATGTTATGGTAGAAAGATAAAATAAGTTTGTAAAAAATTGAATGAGTAGAATACAAAAATAAATTGAGGGTAAGTAACTCGAAACTATGCTAAAAGTACATACAGACATGAAGGCGAGATGTTCTGTAAAATTCTGTGTAAGTGTACGCGTAAGCGTAATGTTTGCAAGTGGTACGATGTTTCGGGGAATACAGAAGGTAAGTGAAGGCATATGTTAAAGGTGTGTTGTCGACGAAGTCTAGGCGAGTTACCAAAGTGCTATCGGGAACAAAATGATGAGTTATCAATAACGAAAGTAATCGATGGGTTATCGATTCTTCATCAACGAGTTATCGGATGTTTATAGAAAGGATATCGATTTATTACCGAAAAGACATGGATTATTCATTTAAAAGTTATAACAGTTATCGCCTTGTTATCGGTGTGTGTGAAAACATCGATTTCCTATCACAAAGCTATCAATTTGTCTTTAAAAAGTTATCGATTTGTTATCGGAGTGTTATCAATCGCATCATAGAATTGCTATCGAAAAGTAATCGATTTGTTATCGGTGTGTGTGAAAACTTATCGATTTCCTTTCACAAAGTCATAAATTTGCCATTAAAAAGTTATCGGTTTGTTATCGGAGTCATCAATCGAATTGCTATCGAAAAGTAATCTATTTGTTATCGGAGTGTGTGAAACCTTATTCGTTTCCTATCACAAAGCTATCAATTTGCCATTAAAAAGTTATCGGTTTGTTATCGGAGTGTTATCAATCGAATCATCGAATAGCTACCGAAAAGTAATCTATTTGTTATCGGATTGTGAAAACTTATCGATTTCCTATCACAAAGTTATCAATTTGTCATTTAAAAGTTATCGATTTGTTATCGGCGTGCTATATGTTTGCAACATTTGCGTGGATTCAAAAGCAAGTTTTCGTTGATATCCGACAAGCTTATCGGCAACACTTTTCATTATTTTTCACGTGATATATCATTATTTGAATGCAAAATTTGCATTCATATAATCACAAACACTTTGCTGTGCTACTCGAGCTGTGGAAATTCTTAGCCGATTTTACTCAATCATGAAAAAGTAAGCAGGGCTACTCTGTCCTGCCATCTCTATCGCGGCTCTTTGAACTTTATCGATGCTATTTTTAATATTGTAACGAATTTTAAGACATTCCTGATAATTTTTGCACCTTATGTTATAGTTCGAATCGCTGAACTGTCGAATAAATAACTACAATATTCAGTATGGCAAAATGTACTTCATTTAAAACTCTACTGCGGCAGTAGTACAATTACAGTACTCGCGCTTTTAAATTATAGCATTTAAAATCAAACTGATTAATTATTCCACAGCTTGCGCTACTTTTACACTCTCGGTTACCTTTTTCGCATATTTCTCCTAAGGTCTAGACTTTTCACGAACAGTTGCTTATTTATTTCTCCCTTATGTATCTGATATTCACGTTTGTCTTCCAGTTATATGCGTGCGTATGTGAGAGAAATAACTTCTGCTCTTGGCTGCTGACTTCATGTATGTATGTGAAATAATCTCTTGGCTGTTAGCTTCGTTGTTTGCATGTATGTGTGGCAGCTTGCTTTGATGTTTACATGTACATATGTGTGGCTGATAGCTTTACTGTTGTTGTTGTGCATTTATTTAGTAGCAGCATAGTGATGTATCGAAATGCTAATATTAGCCACAATATGGTTCATATAGACTAAGGTTTAAGCAATTTTGGGAAAGTGGTCAGAGATTTCTCAGTGTTTTTTCGGGTTTAGATTGAGTATATGGAATATTTGCGTGACCTTTTTAGTTGCGTTTATTGCCTTCTATGAGATCATTAAGGCACTCTTTGGAGATTACTTTGTGATCATTTCGCAATTGTTTTCGGTATGGTTTTGGTGCTATTTTCTGATTGATTTGCTCTTCGATTTTCTTCTTCTGGCTACAAACGAATGGTAGATCTTTTAATGCTGCAATATGTTACTTTAGATGACCATAACTGTCATTCTTTCTTCATGACTTGACAACTCATAAAGCCAGACAGAAGTCCGTTTAAAACAAGCAAGCCACAATCCCTGTATGACAGAGTAACCCCATTGACTTTAACTACTAGCTTTTAATCAGAAGTAGCCTAAGCATTATGGTCTTTGGGGTGCAGATAAAAACAATTATTAGTTTTTGTTTGACTTATCATCAGAGAATTTTCAATTAGAGGAAACTCTCTGCACTAACCAATTATCGCTGGCAACACTGTCGTAAATCGCCGTTTTGCAGTCTAGTGAATGTTGAGTTTTCTAGTGGAATGAAGTACTTACTAACTAAAAATAATTCCAAAAAAAGACGATTTTACTAAATGCAAAATTGTGGCGTTTATTTAAAATTTGTTTAGAAAGCTTCAGTTCCTAAACTACAAATTTCAAATCCAAGTTTCAAAAAAATTTTAAATAAATTTTATCCAGCGCACGTTTGATTCGTTTTTATCATAGTTTCTAATTGCCATTCAAATTCATTAAGTTATATTTGTTCTCCTTTCATTAGTTAGTTTTTTAAGCCGTTACTTAAATTATTGAAAGCCAGTCAATTCTATTTTTATGTTTATTTATGCAGAAACAAGAAAGCTTTTTCAATATCGTAATTATTGTATTTACAGTCTGTATAAGACTTGAAGACCATTTACCGCTAACAACGAACAGCTGAAGCCATCGTTTCACTTTACAAATGTGTCTGTATATAGCCTTGCGGCGACGGCAGCCGTCTGTCTACATTAACAAATTAAATCCGCAAAGTTGGTAGTAAAAAAATACCAACCAAAACTATGTTTTCCTAGCGGTAGCGTTAAGAATATATTAGTATATACTGATATACAGATAAATTTTTGTAAAGGGTGATATAATAGGCGTAAATATAAATTTTTATTTGGTAGCAGAGGAAAGAGTTGAGAAGCAGAGGAAAGAGTTGAGAAGCAGAGCTGTTAAAAGACTTGAGCTCCTTTGGTGCTTCCAATGGGCGCAGTTATCGCACATTAAAGGTGACTGGCATGACTTCTTAGGCAACGTCTAGACGGTTAAGCACCGATGAATGATAAGTAGTAATAATGCAGGAAAGGCAGAGGTGCGTTATCGGAAGACCTAGACGAGTTATAGATTTGATATAGATTTTTTGGTGGTCGAGTTATCGGTTTGTTATGGAAAAGTTATCGATTTAATACTGTAAAGTTATCTGTTCTATATCGATAAGAAGTTAGGGATTTGTCATCCGAGTCTCACCAACTTGTTATTGCTAACGATTTTTAGAAAAGTTATTGATTTGGCATGATAAAGTTATCGATATATTACCAAAAAAAGCATCGATTTGCTATCAAAAAGTTACCTATTTGTTATTAAAAAGTTATCGACTTGCAATCGAAAATGTATCTTTTAAATATAAAAAAGTTATTGATTAACTATCAAAAAGTTATTGATATCTTATTACAAATATATATTATAGATTTTTTTGTCTTCGGAGATTTGCCGATTTGCTATCAGCGAGATATCGTTTTTTTAACAAGCGTTAAAAATTGTGTATCGATAAGTTCTCGGAGTGTTATAGATTTGTTATCGGCGTATTATAGATTTGTTAACGACGACTTATCGGTTTCTTATGAAGCGGATGCAGATAGAATTTCAATATAATATCGAAAGCACATCTGTAAACAGTCGATAATAAGCCGATAATAAAACAATTACTTGTCAGAATCGAAATTATTTGTTGGACACCTCGACGAGCAAGACTTGGTCCATTTAAATATATGTAAATAAAAAATACTTGGCGTGATTTACCTCCGAAGAGGTTTTGGCGGAGCTTCTCTTCTAATTTGTGTTGTGCTCCTCATAAGTTTTCCAACAAATTGGCAGATTGGGACCTACAAATTTTATGCCAACTCCGAACGGAATCTGCAAGGCAGATGAATTTTCACTGAGAAGGTTTTCATGGCAGAAGTATACTCGAATTGTTTGCCCAATCACTGCCGAGTGGTGACCCTGCTTAGAAAAACGTTCTTGTCACTGAAACAACTTTTTTACAAATTTTCGATGCTGATTGTCCGGGAGTTGAACCCAGGACCTTCGGTGTGGTAGGCGGAGCATGCTACCACCACACCACCCCAGAGGCTTAGGGGGCTTAGAATGCCTGTCGTAAGAGGCGACTAAAATACCAAATTGATTCAAGGGGTTGTGTAGCGCAACCCTTTCAAGGGATTGCCAGCGCTTCTCCAACCCAATTGCCAACCTCACCTACCAGTGCCAAATCTTGTTTCTTTAACAGCCGAGGCTCTTGCGACCCTAAGTTCCTCATCGATGTAGGGAGTGGCAAGGCGGGATGACCTAGAAGGTTTCATGTGGTCATAGCAAATAGTTCCCGAGATGGTCGGGCTAGTACCTTAATGGTGCTTGTTACCGGAACGTACCGGATATGCATCCGGCAAAAGACCATCAACATCGATAACCCTCCACAGGGCCTTCGGGGAGTATCCTTATCGCTACAACAACAACCACCACACCACGGCGGCCGCAATTTTGAAACATGAGTTTTATAGACGTCCACCAGCATGTTTATCGTACTTCATGAGTATTTGGTCCTCATGACTATATTTTAGGCTGCCGTTTGTCGGGGCGTATGAGTAACTTTTATGGCCACAGTTGGACACATTGTTTTAATTTTTTTTTATGAAAGCAGAAGCATTTCTAACTCTAAAGTAAAAAAAATAAGCCCTTTACTAAATAGGGGAATCGTTGATTTTATCTCAGTATTGCATTGAATATGCGCCTTCATAGACACATAAACTTTAATAGCAGAGTTATTTAAAAACATTAAAGTACACACGTTGGTACACTCGTAAAAACACGTTCAGTTCACGAAGAGTTCTTGAATTAAGCATGCCGCTCAGCCATTCATGCGGTTCATTCGCTCATACATTGCCGCCGCCCACTATAGCACAAGTTAATCCACTCCAACAATAGGCTATATGTCACCATGCCTTATACGTGTGTTTATAGCCAAATACAGTAAGTGCAAATAGTCTAAGTACGGCTATTAACACGTTTATTTAATTCGCTTTCTTGTTTGTAGTTAAAGTAAGAAAAGTAACATCCTACGTAGGTACTGCAATTTTAAATAAATATTATTCTACTTTTAGCGTTCAAGTAATATTTCATTAAATTTATTTGTTCAGCTGGGAACTACATAAATAATCATTGGAGAAGTGCATTTGTTATGCTCTGTGTTTGTTAATGTTCAGATAGAATGGTTTTCAAACAAAATCCGAGACAGGACGTTTTCGAAGTAACAACTGAGATAAAGTGACTCAGTAGTCGATAAAAGAATAGGTTAAAACTTACGATTTTGGTCATTGTGGTAAAGATCACTGTGATCAGTCTACAGGCATATCCGTCCATCAATTCTTGCTCAGTACTTGCTCTATGAGCATGCTGATCTAGGTGTGCACTGTAACTAGGGTTGCCAGACGTCCTTCTTTCGGAAGGACATGTCCTCCTTTTTATTGCAATGTACTCCCCTGTCTTTCAAAAAAAAAAAACTGTAGAAATGTCCTCCTTTTTAACACGCTTTTATTAGCATGGCCTGTATGTAACGGAATCTTTTAGCTTAATTTTCACCGGTTTCTAGAAGTCTGATTAATTTGAAACTTTGCATACGTATCAAGGACCGATGCATTAATGTGATGGTGTGCTGACATAAGGTCAACGGAAATAAGGTCAATTGGCTTTATTACCACTTTGAATGGCCATAAGTTTGATTAAAACTTTGCACACGTATCAAGGCTCGATAACAATGCATTAATGTGATGGTGTGGTGACATAAGGTCAACGGCCATAAGGTCAATTGGCCTTATTACCACTTCGAATGGCCATAAGTCTGATTGAAACTTTGCACACGTATCAAGGCTCGATGACAATGCAATAATGTGATGGTGGGGTCACATAAGGTTAACGGACATACGGTCAATTGAACTTGTGACCACCCCAAATGGCCATAGATTTGAAACCTTGCACAAAATGCGAAAAACGCATTCCGTTATTAATGATAAAAGTGGATGCATGGCACATCTACGAAAGAGCATACTGGAGCCCTTTTTAACACGCTTTTATTAGCTTGGCCTGTATCTATCTATGTATCTATGTATCCATGTATGTATGTAACGGAATCTGGAGTGCAGCCGGGAGCCCCGGTAATGCAGATCTCCGAACTCCGTTGCACCTTTTGAAGCATTTTAAGATAGGTACTTTTAGCTAGTGCAGGCCACCAGACCAAGGCACCATAAAGAAGAATCGGGCGCACAATGGCTGTGTAAATACAGTAGGTCAACTTAGGGGAGAATCCCCAGGAGGTGCCAATTGCCCTCTTGCAGGTGAACAGCTCTGCTGCTGCCTTCTTGGATTGCTCCACTATATGGTCACTCCATAATAGCTTCCTATCCAGAATGACTCCCAAATACTTGACTTGATCGCTAAACGCTAAGAACGTACCCCCAATCGTAAAAGACCAGCTTCTCGATTACCTGAATAAAAATCAAATTATTATATGTGAACAATCAGGGTTCAGAACTAAACACTCTTGTGAAAGCGCTCTAAACCTGGTTATAGCGGAAGGGAAACAAAGCCTATCAAACAAGTTAGTAACAGTGTCGGTCTTTCTGGACCTAAAAAGGGCATTTGAAGCCATCGACAGGGTCATCCTACTAAGGAAACTGCATAATATTGGGGTACGAAATACAGCACTGCGGTGGTTTAAAAGCTACCTTACTGGCAGAAAACAGAAAACCATAATTAGAAGCACATCGTCGCCGGAAGTTGATGTTGACATAGGTCTTCCACAAGGATCTATTCTTGCTGCAATATTATTCATTGTATATATAAACGATATAAAGAGCTGTCTTAGGCACTGCAAGATACGACTCTTCGCAGATGATGCATTATTGACAATAAGATGTTCGTCGGAGATTGAAGCTATAACTAAAATGCAAGCGGACTTGAATGCTGTTTATAACTGGTTGTGTCAAAATAAGCTTAAAATAAATATTGAAAAAACGAAATGGATGACCATGAGAAGAAAGAATGCAGAAGAAAATAATTTAGCCGTGAAAATAGCAAACAGTACCATACAAAAAGTTAAAGAAATTAAATACCTAGGAATTATAATTGATGAGAAACTTAAGTTCAATGAGCATCTTAAGTATACAGAGGCAAAGATATCAAAAAAAATTGGATTTATGTTCCGGACATGCAAGCACGTCAGCAAATATTATAAAATTATGGTTTATAGGTCCATTATAGAACCTCATTTCATATACTGCCCTACGATATTATTCATGTTAGCCGACTCGAACATCGCAAAACTACAGGTGAAACAAAATAAAGCAATGCGGTTTATTCTTAGAAAACGATATGATACCCCAATACATGAAATGTTAGAAAGTTTAAATTGGCTGAGTGTAAAGAAACTCATTGTATACTACACTCTAAAATTCATACACAACATGAAACTAGGCAACCTGCCGAAAAATTTAAATGACCGAGTAACATACAACAACGAGGTTCATGACTACCACACAAGAAACAGGAATAACTTCCGTCTGCCAGATGTTCGATCAGAATTCGACAAGAACAATATATACTACGAGGGATTGAGAGAGTACAATGATCTACCATTTGAAATAAAACAATGTCCAAATATCAATAAATTTAAGAAATTATTATATAACTATTGCAAAGCACTACCATTTAGATAATGATCTCATACATACATGTACCTAATTTAGGTCTACAAGACTGTAAATAAATAAATAAATAAAATTCTTGGCGATGTAAGATTTGGTACTTTGTACCTCCTCGTGAAGAGAACAAGCTCGGTTTTATCCGGGTTGACTTCCAAACCTGTGGCGGGTTGTACTCTTGGAGCAGCTCCAGGTTGTCAGCTGGGTCCGTTGGCGTCACTGGAATCCAGGCTCTAGCCCTTGGTCGTATATACCACCCCTATCAGCGTGACGGCGGCTGTATAGAGGTTGACCGACCTGACGTCGTCACAGGCAATTAGCTTGACATTGCCCTGGAACCACCCTGCATCGGTGTAAGATGGCGGTGGACCAAGGTTGTCTTTTTAACCTAAACGGCCACCGTAGCGAGCGCGGCCACGATCCACTTCCACTATTGTTTCGGGATCCTGCCATCTTCGCTGCTCTCGTCTATAATGCCAATGATCTGCCGACCCTTGGCAATTTCGGCGAAAGACTGCGTCCAGCCTCCCTGCGTCTTGGCCCTTTTCGGTGCCGTGGGGTTGGATTCATCCATGGACCGCTGGCGTTTCCAGGTTTCATCACTCTCGACTCAAACTTTTAAAATTACTTGAACTAAAAAATTAAAAATAAATAATAGTTTAAAAAAACTAAAAAAAACACGCTTTTATAGCAAACCGAACTAAAAAATAGAAAATAATTTTCAATGAAAAAGAGTTTATATAACAGTAGTAGAAGGTCAAACAATCGTTTATAGTTAATCACCTCAAAATAAAATTATAATAAAATTTAAGTTATTAACAGAATAATTTAATTCACAGTAAAAAGCATGGAGTGCTTGATATTGAATGTTACAATCATTCTATTGGCAACTATCTAAGAGGAAAGATATGAAATGTAGTCAAATGCACCCCACGCTTTTTACTCTGAATTAAATTATTCTGTTAATAACTTAAATTTTATTATAATTTTATTTTGAGGTGATTAACTATAAACGATTGTTTGACCTTCTACTACTGTTATGTAAACTCTTTTTAATTGAAAATTATTTTCTATTTTTTAGTTCGGTTTGCTATAAAAGCGTGTTTTTTAGTTTTTTTAAACTATTATTTATTTAGTTTTGTCCTCCTTTTGTCCTTCTTTTTCCGTAAATTTTTTGTATGATATATTTTCCAACGGGCAGTTAAAGATGAGTAAGATATAAACAAGTGAAAGTGTATTTCAATTTCAAAATGAAGTTTTGAACGTGTGGCCACCATATTATAGGTATAATATCATAACAAAGTATCGATTTCGATTAATTGAAAATTACGATTTAGCGCGCTAGCAAGTTTTGCTTATGTATTAAGCTAAATATATTATAAATTAGAGATTCAAGACAAATAATTTATGAAAAAACGCGTCTTTTGATAGCTTTCCCGGTGTTTTTGGACGTGTATTAACTGGTAGTAAGTAACGTGCTTCGTATAGAATTACCAAATTTAATATTGCAATTTGGTCTGTTCGGATTTGTTCCAGATTCCTCAAATTTTTTAGAGCTGCTCTGCACCTCTTTCAGGTTCAAAAAATATAATAAATAATAGGTGAGTGAACTTTCAAAGTTTAAACAAGGATTATAAATTATAATGAAATGGTGTCAGTTCGCATTTGAGCTCATTTCGTTTCCATAAGGTTTGCGCTGAAGAGGATGAGCACAAAGCAACAAGGCATTACCCGCAGACTGACCGTAGCTCAATTTTTCGGAAATGTCCGTCCGCTAGTTCCAAACTGATGCATCTTATTATAATTTATAGTCTTTGGTTAAGATAAATAGGTATTTTATATGGTGCTAAAACAGGAATTCTTTGGTTAGATTTTTCGAAAAATGGACACAAGCTCTGAAAGTGGGGCGGATAACAGGCGACCCAAAATAACCACAAAAAGAAAGTGCACGTTTAAAACCGAATGGTTGACAGAGTTCAATTGGCTACGAAAAAGTAGAAATCCCAGTGAAGCAAGGTAAGCATGTATTCGTACTTTCTACAGATTTTATATTGCCTTTGTATACCTTTCATGAACAAGAAATGGTATACTAACTTTGGTCCGATGTTTTGTAAGTTTGAGAAAAATAAGAGATAGACCAACCATTAAGGGCCGTTTTCACCATCTGCGGTAAACGTTTACTGACAGTTTAATTGACAGAAGTCGTTCGGTTATCTGTCAAAAAAGTTCCGGTTAGGGTATCGGTAAGCGTTTGCCGCAGATGGTGAAAACGGCCCTAAGTATACCGAATCGATCAGGACGATGAACTGAGTTGACATAGCACAGCCGAAGACAGTCCCGTCCTTACTTGTTTTGTTTTGCAGATGTATTGCGTGCAGCTACAACTTCACATTCGAGTACGATGGAAAAGCAATCATATACCGTCATTTGAAAAGTGCTAAAGACATAAAAAATATGAAAAGCTTTTATAAACAACAATCGGTGGTCAATCTCTGGACATCTGCAACAAATGTAAATAACATTGAAATATATTTGGCGGAGGCTGTATTTGCATATCATACAGCGTTTCACAGTCATAGTTATTTGGCGGCTGATTGTACCGGTAAGATTTTTAAGAAAATTTTTCCTGATTCCGCAATTGCACAAAAATTTACATGTGGGCGAACTAAGTGTTCTAAAATCGTTAGAAATGTGTTGGCAAAGCACCCCATTAATGTCGTTCTGCAAGATTTAGAGGAAAATCATCCGTTTTCACTGTCAACTGATGCTTCTAACAAAGGAAATATAAAAACGTTTCCATTGGTATTGCGCTATTTCAATAAGAAATCAGGTATTTGTACAAAAATTTTAAGTTTTAGTAGTTCTTCTTCCAAAGCTTCGCTTGACGTTGCAAACCAGGCATGCTTAACGAACGAAACGATATCATTTCGTTACGATAATCAACGTTAATAAACGAAACGAAGTCACTTCGTTTCGTTTATTAACGTTAAGATCGTCAAATTAACGTTAATTTGGCGTTCTTAACGTTAATAAACGAAACGAAGTCATTTCGTTTCGTTTATTAACGTTGATTATCGTAACGAAATGATATCGTTTCGTTCGTTAAGCATGCCTGTTGCAAACCTTCTTAAATTTAAACTACAAGAAAATGGTCTACATTTGTTGAACGTAACAAGTTTTTGTGCAAATAATGCAAATGTCAATTTTGGAAGCAAGAGAAGCGTATTCGTGGAGCTTAAAAAAGACAATTCTGAAATTATAGGAGTCGGCTGTCTATGCCATACACTTCACAATTCATTCCACAATTCCCTTTAATATTTATAATATGATATTGAAACTATTATACTAAAAATTTTTAATGAGTTTAACTCTTCAACGAAGAGAGCCACAAAGCTTAAGGAATTGTTTGAATTTTGTGATTTGGAATGGAGTGAGATGTTACGCCATGTTCCGACTAGATGGTTAAGTTTAACCCCTGCTATCGAGAGGCTTTATAAAAACTACGATGCGGTAATATGTTATTTCATGTCACAAGATCACTGTCCAAAAATTTTGAAACAATTTTTTGATCTTGATATTGCAGAAGCGTACTTGGGTTTTCTAATAAATATTGGCACAATTTTTGTCCATACAATAAAAAAATTAGAAACTAATAACGAGTTAGTAATTTTAAATCTTTTTAAAATAATGAATAAACTGCACAGAACGATTATTGAAAAGAAAAAACAGGAATATTACGGAAGCATTGCCCAAACTGTTTGTAATAACAGTATAAATAATCAGGAAGTACTATTGTTCAAAAAGCGTGCAGGTGCATTTCTTGATAATATTATTACCTACTTAAAGCAGCATTTTAATTCTAATGACAACAAATTCGAAAAACTGAGCAATCTAAATTTACATTCAAAACCATGTTATGTTTTAATAGTTTTGTTGAAATAGTAGATTTGTTTAATATAAAAGACATAAACAAGGACAGTTTATTTGAAGAATTTATTGCGCTAAAAGAGTTTTGTAAACATAATAACGAAAATAATGTTGCAAAAAAATGGATGGAGTTTTTAAACAGTGGAGTTTTTTCTAATCTGGAAAAAATATGCAATTATATATTTCCCATTCCTCATTCTAGTGCTATGACGGAAATAATATTTAGTTTAATGTTTAACATTTGGAGGAAAGATAGAAATAGACTGACCTTAGAAAATTTTGAGAGTGAACTTATAGTAAAAAACAACTTCCATTTGACTTGTGAAGAATTTTATAATTACATGAAAACAGAAAATGGCAAGAATATTATATCCAACGTGAAGAAATCAGAAAAAAATATCAGGCTGAAATTTAAAATACACGGCTTCGGTTTTTTCATTATCATACTTTTGAAGCAAAATAATATTGGCCTTTTGATATCCTAGATATCTTCGTTTGTTTGTACCTAAAAAATTTACTAAGAATTTTTAGAATATTTTTGAGTATGCAGTTTTGTAGTTCATTGAGTTTTAGTATAATAAGTTACTAATCTCAAGCCGCTAACAAAATAACCTACTTATCAATTTTTTTCTAGCCTACCTCGCGTTTTTTCCATACAAGTTTATAAGCTCAATCTTTTTTTTATATGGAATAGCCATAAATTAGGTAATTTTGTTAGAGGCTTGAGATTAGTATCTAGTTATACTAAAATTAAATGAGCTAAACAACTGCATACTCGAAGAAAATTAAAAAATTTTATTAAAAATATTAAAATTTTGATGAAAATTCGAGTTTCGCGAATTTTTTGGTATTTTGCACAAAGTTCTAAGTGCAAAATATGTAATGCATTTTTATCTATATTTTCATGAAAAATATAAAAAAAATAAATTAAATATGAATGCATACGTGCCAAATAAATGAGTATATGAGCCATTATTTTTGAAAGTGGCTTAAGTCAATTTGGTCCCAAAAACGGGAATTTATTCAAGAAATTTGTAGGGAGTCTATTGCTTGATAATATTTAACAAGTCTACAGCGTAAAGAGCAAAAATGACATTTAATAAACGTTAACATGTTGTTGAATTAGTCCAAACGCAAAACCTTCAATATCTCCATACACAAAAAAGTTGACTTGTGCCACTTTCAAAAATAACGGCACACATGTATGTATATTGATCTTTGTTTAATAAGTAATAATATTTTTTTTTACTTTGGTCCTTTGATATCCTAGGTATCATTTTTTGTTTGTACCTAAAATATGTATCAAAACGATCTCAAATATGTGAATAAATGTATGTTTACTTTTTATTAATTTAAAACAATAAATTGTCCACAAAAAGAAAAAAAGTGTCCTTTTTTTACGTTTGTCCTCCTTTTTTTCTGGCGAAATGGAAATGTCCTCCATTCGCCGTTTCCGAATCTGGCAACCCTAACTGTAACCTGAACGTTCATAGGTACGTAAACTTTGGGCACACACTCTATGTACAAAATACAATGAACACAAGCATTAAGATTTCTCGTATACTTGTCTGCATGTGCGTAGCGGCTTTGTAAGCCATCATTCGTCACTATATTTCAAAGAATTTACTTTTATTTCATTTTTATTATTATTTCTCTCTATTTCGTTTTAGTTGATTTTGATTGCTTTTGCTACATTCGCATTGAATTATAGCTGCATTAATTTTTCTTATTTAGTATGTTTGTTTCGCGGTTGCCACACCATGTTTTCAATTGGGGACCAAAATTCTTCGAAAAAAGAACCAAATTTTAGTTTTGTTTTATTTTATTGGTATACAAAGAATTCGGCAAATTACTAGAGTGTCGTATTTAGTGTAAAATGTAACAATTTTAGGATGTTTCCATAGATTCATATATAAAATTTTAATAAACATAGCGAATAGGAGACACTTGGCATTAATTCAAACTGTACAAACGAAACCAATGTGTACCTTTAGGTATTACATTTTCACGTTTCTAGGATAAGTCTATGCCTTTCACAAACCAAACGTTGTGAACCTAGTTTTGCTTGATTGCAATGAAATAAAATGTATAGCGCAGTTAAGTTTTAGTATGGAACGGTTCAAAAATTTGCGTTGAGGCAAACAAACAGTTCATACCACAGCACTTTAAAAGTTTCAACATTCTAATAACTGGCCGCCGTGGTGTGATGGTAGCGTGCTCCGCCTACCACACCGAAAAATTTTAGAAACAAGGTTTTTCAATTAGTCACCCCTCGGCAGTGTTTGGCAAGCACTCCGAGTGTATTTCTGGCATGAAAAGCTCTCAGTGAAAACACATCTGCCTTGCAGATGCCGTTCGGAGTCGGCAAAAAATTTGTAGGAAAAATTAAAAGGAGCAGGACGCAAATTACATTTTTTTTACGTATGTACGCGAGACTAGTTAACAGTGTTGTGAATGAAGTTTATGACGTTCTGCAAGCACCTATGGATATAATTTTACACAAAACACTTCTTCCGAAATCAAATCTCTTTTGCATTTGCTATAAAATCTGAATATAAAAATAAATTTTTTAATCGCAACTCGTTGCACATTTTTAAAGCCAACACTTTCAAAAAGTATTTCTCTCTTACTTATAGTTTAAATATTTCTTGTGCCAATATACTAAGTTTGCAAGTATCCTGAGTGGCGTTACACCACAATAGTCCGGGAATTCCTTGAACTCATTGAGCTGATGATGTGAGCTGGGAGAGAAAGACTTAAATATTGACGCTCCAAACGAGAACTAACGATTTCAAAAATTTTGCATAGAATTTTTTTGCAAAAAATTTGAAAGGTGTTAGTTTTTGTTTGGAACAAATTAGTTTCATTCTTTTTCTTAGTTTTCAGTTCCTTTTCATATTTGTAAGAGACACACGTATATTTGAAATAAATAAAAGATCGAAATATCTAGCCACTAAAACAAGTTTTTTTTTTTGTGATAAGTCCGTTGTTTCATCAAGAATGATTTACCATGTGTTTGCCCAAAGATTCAACACATTTGTTTTTTATGCCTCGCATAAATTATCTTCTAGGTGAAATGTCATTGTTCTGTTATATTTTATTGACTGGGCAATTTTCGTGGTAAGAATTCCATTGAAGTAAATTGAAAATTATATATGGGTTAATGAATTTGTGGCAAGTTTTATAAGCAGTATTTAGAACTTTTTTGTTACAGTAAAAAAGAAAGAAAAGTACCAAAATCGTGGCTTCTGCCTAAAAAGGAACAAAATTGAAAAAAGGGGCCAGCTAACCAAATGGGGTTGGAAGGTACCATTTTTGGTCCAAATGGACGAAAGTGGCAGCCGTGGTTTATTTTGGTGTTATTTTATGCGTTTTCTTTCCTTTCGGCTTTTGACTTTGCCACTATAAATCGCAACGGATTTATTTAAGATTGAACGATTGTGGTATTGTGTTGGTTTTATTGCATTTATCCACGAATGTGCTACTAGATTATTGTTATTGTCGTTTTTCTTCTGCTCATTTTCAGCATTGCCTGCAACTCACAACACTTGTTGTTGATAAAACAATAGTCGTTTCGGCTTATTTCCTCCGTGAAATGCATAGTGTGTCTTGTTTGTTTTTTTTTTTTTTTTTGCCTTATTACGCGTTTTATATGTTTCGTTTTACAAATTGCTTTTGACGACCGCAGCTATCATCACCTCCGGAAACGACGGACCGCCAGCCTACAACAACACTGCCGCCGGGTTTTCTTTTCAAACTTTAGCTCCGCAATTTTTTGTGTTGTCCCCCATTTCGTTAGTGCTTGGATATATTTTTTTTATTTTTCCTTTTGCTTTCATACAACATCCATTTACCTTCTATCCTCATTCCGCTTCCCCTTATCCATCTTTGGCTTTTGTCTTCTTTTCGTGTATGTTTCTCGGATGTAGGGTCACTGAACGTGTAATATTTTATTCAATCATTATATATCATCATAAAACTTTTTGTTATTAAAATATCTTTATATCTTTCATGATATTATCTGACACCAGCATTTTAACGAATATGTGCTTCTGAATACCTAAATAAATAATAGATTGAATACATTCTCACATCATGTAATAAATTTCCGTTAAGATTTCATTTTAGATTACAAAACGTGTTTGTAACCATACAAAAATGCAAGTCGTCACTTTAGTAATTTGCTATTTTTCACACTTCATTTTGCACGTTTCTGTTATGTTTTAATTAATTAATTAAATGAAAATTATGAAAAATAAAAAAAACTAGCTAAAGAATGTATGTCCATTTTTCCTATAATAAAATCTACTGGAAACAGGGATTGTAACGATTATGACTTTTATAAAGCCAAAGGGGAAGAAGAAATTTGGCTATGGAACCATACAGTAACAACGCCAATCAAAGTAACAACAATTGCCTTCTAGGAATTACAAAAATAAAATTTTAGCACCCAAAAGTACTGAAGATACAAAAATCCTTGACAAGCTACCCTACATAAACGCACAGAAAAGTAGCAGTGGTAATTTTTATAAAATTTCTTCAATTATTCTTATTCTTGATATTTTGTGAAAAACTAGAAACAAATAAACCTAATACTGTTTTCACACAGAAACTTAATGATCTCATTTCACCTGCTAATGAAATCGTAAATTCGTTGCTTTCACACAGAGGTAACTGCTCGATTAGTATGAAGGAGGAGACAGACAATCATGGCGGAACGATACAAGGTGGGAGCATGTTGACATACCTACAAACAAAAAAAATTCCATGTACTTGTAAATTCGATGGACAAATGTCAAAATCGTACTGCGCCGGTAGTTGATGTATCAAATCAAATAAAAAAGGTTATAATCAGCTGTTCGATGCGGCCACCTTGTATCGTTCCGCCATGCAGACAATGACATTTGCTTTGAAAACTAAGAAACGAAAACGGAAGCGGAACGCTGCCAACAGAGTTGCATTGTGCTTTTGACTTCATTAGGCATTCGATTAGCTACTAATGAAATCATAATAGATTCGAATTTTGTAGGGAAAATTGAGCTCAATAAGCGTCTTAATGTAGAAAATTGCCTTTATTATTCAATAAGCCGTCTGTGTGAAATTAGTATAAGGCTGCCACAGAAATAACCAAGCGTAAATGGTTGTGAATTGGTCACACTCTCAGAAGACCTCCAGTAAATATAGCCAGACAAGCATTGCGATGGAATCCACAAGGAAGCCGACGACCTGGTGCACCTGCGAAAACTTGGCGCAGAACGGTGGATAAAGAACTCGAAGACGCAGGATACACGTGGAATGACAACACAAGAACTGCACCTAACAGAATAAGATTTAAGTCGGTGGTCGAGGCCCTATGCTCCAATAGGAGTTGAGGAAGATGATGATGATGAAACCAATCTCAAAACCGTTTTCGAAAAAATTAGAAATTTACGAAATCTCCGTGCACGAAAGTGTCGAACCTTTTATTTGGAGTTTTCTGAATTTTTTTTTTCAGAAAGATTTGTCAAAAATCAATGCGAATTTTGGGAGACCAAATTTATGGACTTCAATTGATTGGGCAAAAAAAGTTCGAAATTTTTGTACAAAATTCATGGAAGTATATTTTTCGCAAATGTTTTTGAGATTGGTTTGCATAGTTACAGTTCCATAGTTACAAAGTCATAAAAGTTTTCTCTTATTATTATTAATATGGAAAATAAGAAAAGATGAATTTCATAAACGAAATGCGATAGAAAGTGCCACACTACATTTCCGTTCCCTGCTGTATGTTTCAATCAAATCTTATATTGAAAATCCCGGCAACAACTCAAAACTTTACAAGAAATATGAGACTCTCGTGAAATACCCACACAACTGAAACCTAAACTTTACAACAGTACAAACAAAGAAATAGAAAAGTATATCACTTTAGTCACGCATTCACAGCAATTGGCTGCCCTGCAAAGAATTGAGTGTGTAGGTACCATGTCGCATTCAAGGCAATGTAAAGCATATTGTGTTATACTTCCCTGCTTCTCTATCAAAATCAATATGTTCATTATTAGGAGCCAAACGGAGCCAAATTGATGTTGTGAGTCATAGAGAGCCATTGTGTGGACATCATTCCCAACCAACGAAAATTTGAGAAGCTCGCCAGGCTCAAGATCCTTCAGTTCTGTGGGGCTTTCGAAACATTGTCTAATGCCTGCGTGTCTTAGTTCGTACTGATATAACCTTTGTAGAATTGGAGTTATTGCCATCTTTAAATATTCTTGTCAAGCCAGTAGCGAGAGATATGACGCTGAATCAGACCCAGGATATGCAAGGACCTCCTTTGCTCTTACAACATCAGGTATCGTTTTACACCGAGCTACATCCTCATTGGCTTTTACAAGATTCAAAGAGCCGTTAAGCGCTAAGGGGGGACGGTTGCCATATAACCGGTACTATCTGTTCACTGTAATACATAGCAAATATTTCGGGTGGTCCAAAAGACTATATTATGTAGATATATACACAAGTCTTTAATCAATCAGAATAAGACGGCATGATTTAATCACCCTCATGCTCGCACCACAGCAAATAACTCAACTTAGCACCTCGCAGCTCAACTGCCCTTCGTCGCACCAATATTACTTGGCTTAGAATCGGTCAAAAAGCCTCGGGCGCCACTATTGCCCCAGCATTACTTCGCTCTGTATTTGGCCTTCAATTCAACTCTATTTCCAAATGGAAACAGGATTGTAAATATAGCGCAACATCAGATGGACGCAACCAATAGCTAATAAGAAAACCTTTATACAAACAAGTAAGGAAGGCTAAATTCGGGATTAACCGAACATTACATACTCAGTTGAGAGCTGTGGAGACAAAGTAAGGGAAAATCACCATGTTGTAAAAAGAACCTAGGGTAACCCTGGAATGTGTTTGTATGACATGCGTATCAAATGGAAGGTATTAAAGAGTATTTTAAGAGGGAGTGGGCCATAGTTCTATAGGTGGACGCCTTTTCGAGATATCGCCATAAAGGTGGACCAGGAGTGACTCTAGAATTTGTTTGTACTATATGGGTATCAAATGAAAGGTGTAAATGAGTATTTTAAAAGGGCGTGGGCCTTAGTTCTATAGGTGGACGCCTTTTCGAGATATCGCCATAAACGTGGACCAGGGGTGACTCTAGAATGCGCTTGTACAATATGGGTATCAAATGAAAGGTGTTAATGAGTATTTTAAAAGGGCGTGGGCCTTAGTTCTATAGGTGGACGCCTTTTCGAGATATCACCATAAAGGTGGACCAGGGGTGACTCTAGAATTTGTTTGTACAATATGGGTATCAAATGAAAGGTGTTAATGAGTATTTTAAAAGGCAGTGGGCCTTAGTTCTATGGGAGGATGCCTTTTCGAGATATCGTCATAAAGGTTGGCCAGGGGTGACTCTAGATTTTTTTTTGTACGATATGGGTATCAAATGAAAGGTGTTAATGAGTATTTTAAAAAGGAGTGGGTCTTAGTTCTAAATGTGGACGCCTTTTCGAGATATCGCCATAAACGTGGACCAGGGGTGACTCTAGATTTTTTTTTTGTACGATATGGGTATCAAATGAAAGGTGTTAATGAGTATTTTAAAAAGGAGTGAGCCTTAGTTCTATAGGTGGATGCCTTTTCGAGATATCGTCATAAAGGTTGGCCAGGGGTGACTCTAGATTTTTTTTTGTACGATATGGGTATCAAATTAAAGGTATTAATGAGGGTTTTAAAAGGGAGTGGCCCTTAGTTGTATATGTGAAGGCGTTTTCGAGATATCGGCCAAAATGTGAACCAGGGTGATCCAGAACATCATCTGTCGGGTACCGCTAATTTATTTATATATGTAATACCACGAACAGTATTCCTTCCAAGATTCCAAGGGCTTTTGATTTCGCCCTGCAAAACCTTTTCATTTTCTTCTACTTAATATGGTAGGTGTCACACCCATTTTACCAAGTTGTTTTCTAAAGTTATATTTTGCGTCAATAGACCAATACAATTACCATGTTTCATCCCTTTTTTCGTATTTGGTATATAATTATGGCATTTTTTTCATTTTTCGTAAGTTTCGATATCTAAAAAGTGGGCGTGGTCATGGTCGCATTTCGGCCATTTTTTACACCAATACAAAGTGAGTTCAGATAAGTACATGAACTGAGTTTAGTAAAGATATATGGATTTTTGCTCAAGTTATCCTGTTAACGGCCGAGCGGAAGGACAGATGGTCGACTGTGTACAAAAACTGGGCGTGGCTTCAACCGATTTCGCCCTTTTTCACAGAAAACAGTTATCGTCCTAGAATCTAAGCCTCTACGAAATTTCACAAGGATTGGTAAATTTTTGTTCGACTTATGGCATTAAAAGTATCCTAGACAAATTAAATGAAAAAGGGCGGAGCCACACCCATTTTGAAATTTTCTTTTAATTTTGTATTTCGTTGCAACATATCATTACTGGAGTTGAATGTTGACATAATTTACTTATATACTGTAAAGATATTAACTTTTCTTTCAAAATTTGAATTAAAAAAAAAAAATTTTTAAAAAGTGGGCGTGGTCGTTCTCCGATTTTGCTAATTTTTATTAACCAGACATATAGTAATAGGAGTAATGTTCGTGCCGAATTTCATCATGATATCTTCAACGACTGCCAAATTACAGCTTGCAAAACTTCTAAATTACCTTCTTTTAAAAGTGGGCGGTGCCACGCCCATTGTCCAAAATTTTACTAGTTTTCTATTCTGCGTCATAAGTTCAACTCACCTACCAAGTTTCATCGCTTAATCCGTATTTGGTAATGAATTATCGCACTTTTTCGATTTTTCGAAATTTTCGATATCGAAAAAGTGGGCGTGGTTATTGTCCGATATCGTTCATTTTAAATAGCGATCTGAGATGAGTGCCCAAGAACCTACATACCAAATTTCATCAAGATACCTCAAAATTTACTCAAGTTATCGTGTAACGCACGGACGGACGGACATGGCTCAATCGATTTTTTTTCGATACTGATGATTTTGATATATGGAAGTCTATATCTATCTCGATTCCTTTATACCTGTACAACCAACCGTTATCCAATCAAAGTTAATATACTCTGTGAGCTCTGCTCAACTGAATATAAAAAATTTGATTTTAGTCCCGGTGGTAAAGAGTATTAGCTCTGTCTTTGAAGAGTTGAATCTGAGCCATATTGTACTCTCTGCACGAATCCGCCGATTACATAAGATGGTATGTACGTAGGTTACTGCGTAGTATGCTGCCTTTAATATTGCGTCAAATACGAAAACGTGCTATATAAACTCATAGGTCGTTACCAGCATCGGATCGATTATTCTCAAATCTATATGGCCGCAATATCTCAACCTACTTCTGGTTCAAGGTCATAAATTCCTTTCCTTACTCGGGGAGAAGGTAATCCTTACGGTTCCTGCAATGACCAGGACAGCGTCATTGGATATGTAATTGTTTCGTAAACATCGCACTTATTCGACTCGAGTTTGAAGTGGTTTGCACAGGTTCCTCAAAAGTGCTTTGAGTACCTTGTTCGCTTTGCCCCCTTATATTTCATATAGCTGTGTATTTTTTCTTGTTGCTGATGTTCTTGTTATGATGGAGATCCGTCTGCTCGTAAGGATGAAATCCTTGCGTTTTGCTATCGCCATCATGATCAGTCACTAGTTTATTAACACTTCGCTAGAATAAGTTCACTTTCAGCTGTTTCAGCTCACAGTTTCCAGCTGCCATGACATTTACATAATCATCTGTGAAAAGTAACAACAGGCTCCAGGTTGGATCCCTCAAGTGAACAACAAGATATACAAGCACGTATTCCTCTTCTAATTACTTACAACTGTGAATGGTATGGAAAAACCCAATCACTAAATTCAAGACATACAAGTCATGCGAACATGCTTGCAACCAACTTATTTTAATACACAATCATATTTAAGTAATTACACATATTTTTACATTTTCTCAGTTCCTAATTTGTTGCATTCGCTTCCTTTTCCTTTCTTTATTAACGGGGTGTGTCCGACTTACATCAAAACGAATGTGCATTGTAGAAGATTATTATTCTGAAATTCCAACCTAATCATTAATTTGCATAAACTTTTGAAGCAACTTTGACAGTGATCCTCGATTGCAGTAAAAATAAAAGACAGAAATACATCGTCAATTGTCGTTGCATTGCAATAGCTGTGCTATTTATATGCATGTTGTCTTTTATGTTTGCTTTATGTTGACTTAATGTGCTTATTATACTTGCATACAGCAGCGAGCACGAAAATAGCAGTGGCGATTTTTATAAAGCTTCGTCAAAAAAATTATTTTTCAGGTTGGATTCATGCTCAAGGTCTATGACAATAATTTTTATGAGAGTTATTGTTTGTTTTTCTTTTAATTTGTCTGTAAATGAAAAAAAATATTTTTTAATTTTGGAATAGAAGATCATCAGTATGCTTTAGGCACACTGAGTTAACCGTTTAGCTACACAGCATGTTGTTTGAATGATAAATCGTTACTTCTATTCCTCTTTACCAACTATATTTTACCAGCGTTGCTCCATCTGTTGCAAATCACTGATAATGTTGGTTTTTTGTTTACTGTCAATTACTTTTTGAGGCGGTATTTACTGACGAAATTTGTTAAAAAATTGCCTGTGCTATTGTCGTGTTCTCTGTATGTACTTACACCTCTGAACATAAAATAGCAGCAAGGTTATTGAAATATTTTATGCACATTTTTTTTTCGTAATTTTTAGAAAAAAAAGTATATTGAATTGAATAATGATTTTACAAAACGTTTTCAAAAAAAAAAAAAAAATCATCGTGAAGTTTACTTTAAATTTTGAAAAACTTTTTGAATTATAAGAAATTTGTCTCCATAAAAAATAAAAAAATATTAAAAATCAATGCGAGTTCGAGAAATTTAAAGTTGTTCTTTGACGAGAAAAATTGATTGAAAAACCAAACTGAAAGCTTAAAGTGTTTCTAAAAACTGTAAGGAAAATTTTCGATATTTTCATGGAGATTTTTAACTCTTTTTCGAAATTTAAAAAAAAAAGAAAATAATAATCATTTTCGTACTTAACTCTTAATCGTTAATTAAATAACTAGATTTCCCATATGCATTTTACTGAGGATTTATTTATTGTAGGTTAGTGTATGTGTAAACGTGGCCTACATTTTTTTTTTAAATCTTGCTGCTATATTTGCGCTCACAGCTGAACATTAATTATGTCCCAAGGTGATACTCGCCAAAAATAAATTATTTTATGTCCCTATCATCATAATCATTTATTGGCTCTTAATCGCCTATAGGATTTTGGCTGTTTCAAATATCAATACGTAATAAGACACGCTATCTATCCGTGTTTCGCGATAACTGACTCAAGTCTTCCTTCACCTGCCCTTCCAACTCAAAGGAGTTCTCCCCCTTCTTGGCCGGACTGTCTTCGCCCATTCCCATCACATGACCTAGCCAGTGAAGGCTTTTGATGTATATTGGGACGATTTTCCGCCATCCCTTGTCAAATTTGGTTTTGGGACAAACCGGTTTCGGCGTTGTGCATTCATTAGTGTCGATTTTCGTTCTGATCTGTTCTTGTCGTTTGTAGTTCGTAGGTACACGAGCAGGTATTGTCAAAATTGATTCTTGTGTATATTTAGTTATGTGTGTTCATTCAGAAGCGTGGGTGGTTTACTAATCGATGTGTGTGGCTGACTGGGCTAGGTAAAAATCCGTGATTTTAGTCGTTTGACCTTCTTTGTGGGTTTGTTGCTTTGGTGTGTTAATTGTTTTGTGTTTATTTGTTGTTGTGTGTTTGTCTGTTGTACCTGTGTGATTACTTTGTTTCTTGTAAACAAGTTTTAAAGGCTCGAATATTGTGTCAGAAATTGTGTTTATCTGTTCGTTTATTATTCTACCGTCGAATGTTTTCTGTTTGTAGATTTCCATGTTTTCGAGTACGTTGAGACGTCGGCCTTTTGTTTGTATGTGAAGAACCCTAACTGTTTTATTGATGTTTGCTGGGGAACATTCATTCTCGACCATGTGATTCGCGAAGTTAGACTCGGGTATAATGTTTGGATTCCGTAGTTTTTTGTTGTAATCTCTAATATGTTCTCTGAACCTCGTTCTTATTTGCCGTCCTGTTTGTCCTATGTAACTATTCTGGCATCCGCAGGTAAGCTTGTATACGCCGTGCTTGCTAAACGGATCCTATGAGTTAGTGTTAGTTCTTAGTTTTCGCCCTAGATTGTTCGATGTTTTGAATACTGTGTTAATGTTGTATTTATTAAAGAAGTTTGCCAATTTATATGTTGCTTTTCCAGTATATGTCATAGTCGTCCAGCTATTATTTTCCTTTTCATTATTTCTTTTTGGTTCTCCATTTGTCCTTCTGAGCTTATCTACCAGTGCTTTTTTATATCCCTTGTTTGCAGCGATATTATATATGACCTCAAGTTCTCTCTTATATGCCTCTTGTGTAAGAGGTGTTCTTTCAAGTATATGTACCAAGTGCCTTAATGCTGCATTTTTATGCTGGTGGGGGTGATTTAAGGTATTATGTATTATTGTGTCGGGACCGTTGGCTTTCTATATATGTCATAGTTAAATCTTTTGGCTTCTTTATCAATATTTATCGTGAGGTCTAGATAGTTGATTTCTCCGTCTTTTTCGGTTTCCATTTAAATTTTATATTTCCGTGCTGCTTGTTGAGGTACTCCAGTACAAGCTCTTCGTTATTAGTAGTTAAAACGCATATTATGTCATCCACGTATCTAGCATAAAATGGCACGCCTAATTTGGACTTCAGCTCCTGTATGTACTTTTCTTCCATATTTTACATGAACACTTCCATAAGAATTGCTGATGTGGGGCTTCCCATTCCAAGACCTTTTCTTTGTCTATATATTTTATTGTTGAATTGAAAATAGTTTTGACGTAATGTGGCTCTTAGCGTATTTGTGATTTGCATACTTTTCACTTTGTTTTTTGTATTATGAACTATTATTGAGCTAACTATGTCCAAAGTCTCCGACAGTGGTATTGATGGGTATAAATCTTTTATGTCAAAAGATACCAATTTGCTGTTCTTTGGTAGCTCTACGGTCTCAAGTCTCTCTATTAGTTCTGTTGTGTTAGCTATTGCATATTCGTTCCTTAGCTCCAGAGTATCTTTCAATATCGTTTTTAAATATTTGGACAGCTTGTAACATGGTACCGATTTAAAATTAATGATGGGCCTCATTGGCGTGTCCGGCTTGTGGATTTTTGGTAGCGCAATCAGTGGAGGAGCCGAAGGGTTCATTTGGACCAATCTTTGTGCCATGTTAGAATCTACTTAACTTATTGCATTTTTTTATAGAAACTTTGATTTGTTTTTGGTATTCATCTGTGGGATCCTCTCCCATTCTACGACAATTCATTTCATCTATGAGATCTTCGGTTTTGGATATATATTTCTCTTTTTCGATTAGCACAGTGGTGTTTCCTTTGTCCGCTTTCGTTGTGACAATATTGTTGTTCCTTAGTTTATGCCGTAGATTCTTTATTGTTTTCTCCTCTGTATTAGATTTTTGTCCTTCCTAATATTTCACCTCCTTTTTTAGGATTTCCCTACACATGTGTCTTGCGTACTCCTGTTCTTCCTGTGGTATCAATGATATTGCGATCTCCGCATCTACAATGGCTTGCTCCGTTTTTCTTACTGTATTTTAGTCCATGATATTGTGTTTCAGGCCCTTTTCGAGAAGTTGTGCCTCTTCCTTGGTAATGGCCACTGTTGTGAGGTTAACAAACTTGTCATGAAACTGGTGAGTTTTTTGGTTTTGGTTACCCTCTCGTCATCTTGCCAGCTTGTTCAATTTTCGGTTCAGCGACCTGTATTTTTGTTGTAGTTCCTGATCGACCTCTATCTTAAAGCGGTCGAAACATTCCATTAATGCAGTAGTAGGTAGTTGTTCTGCCAATCTTAAATGGATAGATAATAACTCGGCATTTATCTCATCCTTCTTCGAGTATAAGCTTTCCAACACATATTTTAAAAAATCCTTTTCCGCTTTCCTGTTTTCCTGCTAGATTTGGTATTTGCCTTTATTGTTATATATAATATCGCTGCAAACAACGGATATAAAAAAGCACTAATAGATAAGCTCAGAAGGACAAATGGAGAACCAAAAAGAAATAATGAAAAGGAAAATAATAGCTGGACGACTATGACATATACTGGAAAAGCAACATATAAATTGGCAAACTTCTTTAATAAATACAACATTAACACAGCATTCAAAACATCGAACAATCTAGGGCGAAAACTAACTAACTAACATTAACTCAGAGGATCCGTTTAGCAGCCACGGCGTATACAAGCTTACCTGCGGATGCCAGAATAGTTACATAGGACAAACAGGACGGCAAATAAGAACGAGGTTCAGAGAACATATTAGAGATTACAACAAAAAACTACGGAATCCAAACATTATACCTGAGTCTAACTTCGCGAATCACATGGTCGAGAATGAATGTTCCCCAGCAAACATCAATAAAACAGTTAGGGTTCTTCACATACAAGCAAAAGGCCGACGTCTCAACGTACTCGAAAACATACAGAAAACATTCGACGGTAGAATAATAAACGAACAGATAAACACAATTTCTGACACAATATTCGAGCCTTTAAAACTTGTTTACAAGAAACAATGTAATCACACAGGTACAACAGACAAACACACAACAACAAATAAAAACAAAACAACAAACCCACAAAGAAGGTCAAACGACTAAAATTACGGATTTTTACCTGCCCCAGTAAGCCACACAAATCGAACAGTAAAACCCACACCCGGTTCTGAACACACAGCCCATACACATAACTAAATATACACAAGCATCAATTTTGACAATACCTGCTCATGTACCTACGAACTATAAATACAGGACAAACGACAACAACAGATCAGAACGAAAATCGACACTGATGATGGCACAACGCCGAAACCGGTTTGTCTCAAAGCCAAATTTGACAAGGGATGACGGAAAATCGTTCCAATATACATCATTATCCACCCTGTCGGAAAATCAACAAAACAAGATAAGTCGGCTTTGGGTTTTTATTCGCTGCATACAGCTCATCATTATATACTAGACTGGGTCGATTTCTTAACCGATATCGCTCCATCGATTTTTCTATAAGATTTAGATTTTTTTTTTTCAGAAAACGTTGGCGATAACAGTTTTTTGAAAAAAAAAATATTTTTTGGGTTTTGGGGGAGTGTTTTCGTCGAAAAATTTACCCTTTCGCCATTTTTTTTTCGCAGGCTCGAAAATTATTTTTTTGGGTATGCGTAGTGGAACTTTTTTTTCCTGACCCAGGTTATTATACACCCTTCGATACTCAACGTCGGAACCACGGAGAGCTCTTTCGGAGAACTTTTCCCTCGAACACTCCAAGAACCATCTCATCTTCTCTCGACATGGTCCACGATTCCCAGCCATACATCAGGACAGACATGCCGAACGACTTGCAGAGATTAATTTTTGTTCATCGTCGTTCGTCTTATTTCAGAAATTATTAAGGCCCTACAACTCCAGAATTAAAGATATCCGAGTTTCAAGCTATGGAATCATATGAAGTGGCGCTCTTCCAGGGAGAGGCTAAAATTCAACCCATAATTGTAAATTTTTGAGTTTTACCTAAACAAAATCTCAACTGAACTGTAAATTTCGAAACATGGTTTGTAATTCACTTAGTTTAAATGAAAATTCTGAATTTGAGCGTAGTTTTCTCAAATTTAAATGAAAATTCCAAAGAGAAATTCTGAACATGAATTGTAACTTCTGAGCTTTATTTGTAATTTTCTGAAATTAAGATATAAATTTTGAACTTGAAACGTAACTTTTTGGATGTGAATTGCAGTTTATTGAATTTATATGGATTGTGACCTTGAGTTGTAATTTTATGAATATGTGTTGTTGAATTATAATTTTCTGAAACATAAACGAAAATTATGAGTTTAAATTGAAATTTTTTCAAGACAAGTTGTAAGTTAGAAATTCCCAAATTTAATTGAAATTTTCTGAACTTGAATTATAATTCTCTAAATATGAAGTAAAATCTTCTAAGGTTGGAATTGCAATTTCCTGGAGTTGAAATAGAAAGTCTGAACTTGAATATTTTTTCTGAATTTAAACTCGGAACTCTGAAACTGAATTTTCATTTTCTCTATCTGCATTGTAATTTCCAGATTGAAAATGGTCAGGCAAAAGGAAATATCCGTTGAAATAAGAGGCCAAATCATTATTTTGTAAAAAAAACAGGGAAAAACTATCGAGAAATAGCCAAACTGTATCTCTGTCATTAGACGATATCGGGAAACTGGACAAAACACTAACAGAAAACGATCTGGTCGACCAAGAAAGAGAAATAAAAGAATCGATAACAAAATATATGCAATAAGTAAGGCCAATCGACATCAAATCTGCATCAGAAATTCGTGCTAGAATCAAAGAAGACTTGGATTCACCAATATCGCTCACGATAGTCAAATGCCGGCTTAAAGAAAAAGGTATGATTGGACGCATTGCTGTCAGCAAGCCACATCTACGACCAGTAAATAAATAGAAAAGACTGAAGCACGCTCAAGAACATATTGACTGGAGGATTGATCAGTGGAAATCAGTTCTATGGTCAGACGAATCAAAATTCGAACTTTTCGGTAACCATATGCGGTAACCATATGTGTTCGCAGAAACGTCAATGAAAGATTCAGAGCAGACTGCATTTTGCCAACTGTGAAACATGGCGGTGGCTCATGGTTTGGGGCTGTTTCAGCTACGCTAGCGTTGGTCAACTTAAAAAAAATTTAAAGAATTATGAAAAAAGAGCAGTATCACAGTATACTCCAACGCCATGCAATACCATCTGGCATTAATTTGTTTGATCATTTACGAACAAGATAACGATCCGAAACATACATAAAAACTTTGTACCTCTTATTTAGAACGAAAAAAAGTCGCAGGTGACCTTGATACAATGTAGTGGCCACCACAATCCCCCGATTTAAATCCATTTTCAAGAAAATCGCTTGAAGTAACATCTGTTTTCTTATAAATTTTGATAGAAATTTCAGTAAAATTCATCAAAAATGGGTTCGGATTATAGAACTACGTTGAATGTACGAAACTACTGCGAATATGTGAAATATATTTTAATAAATGATACGATAAACTGACAAAAACAACTTTTTTCTTCTTGTTCCAATACTTTCCGACTGTAGTGTATGCATAATGCAACGAGCATTCCCCTACAACTTTGTCAAGTACAGCAGCAAATAGGAATATAGCAGTGGAAATTTTATCACTTTTCAAAAATTAAATTCTTTTTATTCGATTTTCCATATTAAAGGACAATTTTCAATGAATTTTGTAACAAAAACTTTGCAAACCGTTTAAAAACATTTTCGAAAAAATTCGAAATTTCGTATTGATATGTGACAATTATTTTTGCGAATATTATTTAAGATTTTCTTCTCTATAAAAAATAAAGCCGACTTTGTATTTGAAAGAAAAAAAAACTACTTTTGTGTGTATACGTTTCAGAGAACGAGAGTAGCGAGAAAGATTTCGTCTTGGTTGCCTATTAAAGCGCCTCAACGCAAAGAGCTAGAATTGTTTTTGAAGACACGTAAATTTAGTAGCATGAATGCGAAAACGCGTGTTCCTTACAACTGAAGCATATTCTTTAATAGATCTTACTTACGATGTAAAATGTGTGTTTGTAATATTTTGGGATTTTTATAAACATTTTCAATCAATATATATAAAAGACTGTTCCATTTAGCATTAAGTGACTGTTTCTCTTTCTCAACCACCCTACTAGAAGTGGTTAAAATATTCAAGCATATATCTATTTATAACATGAGTAAATTTGTGGCGCTAAGAGATTCTATAAATGTAAGAATGCATGACGTTTCCTTTGGCGGCTAGCCAAATAGGAAGGAGGCCAAAGCGTGCCGTCGATGATGGAGAGAGCAAAAAATAAAAGTGAGAGTAATGCCGGGCATTTTTCGGAATTTGAAATATATTATTGTAACAATGTGATGCAATCGGTAAGAAATTGTTGTAGATATAATTGAAAATGAAAAGTATTTTTCAGCATTTTCCATAACCTCCGTTTTCATTTTGCTTCTTTTATATCGCGCCATTTCCTGTGCGCAAACCAGACATACTGGCAGACAAATAATGAATGAAGAGAAAAAAAAGCAAATAAATGTGAATTGAAAAGTCAGTGTTGGCGACCGTGCACTTTCGAGCACTATGAAATGCCACAGACATTATTGCTACACTTGAAAATCCTTCAACTTCCAACAAGCGCTTAGATAACAACAATAACAAGCAGAAAAGCAAAGGCCAAATACATTTTACATATATCTTGATAATTAGTATACTTAATTGCCATGGATCTAGCTTATAATACTCGTCGTATTAGTAATTAATTAGCAACTATGCAGAAGGGAGAATAAAACGTAACTCAGTCTACAATAGAATTACGTATTTAAGTAGTTGCTATGGTCACACAAATACGTATGTAAATAGATAAACATGCCCCGATATAAATTGTACACAAGCATCGCATAAATAATTGCCGTTTCCGGTGATGGTTTATTAATGAGAACTGAAGTTGTCCCATTGTAGCACAAGGCTGTAACCTCGACCCAGCATCCACCAACTGCATTGCATTTGTCTGCATTGTAATACTTCATGTTGTAATTAGTTTTGTTATTGTTGTTGATATAATTGTGTTCTTTGGAAATGCAGCAAACCCGTATACGAAGATATACATTTTTTATGATACCATACATGTTGAGCAATTAAATAATTGGGCGTATGTTATAAAGTATCACACATCACTATACAATACATACTCCCGTCACTAGTAGCAAATGCTGCTACAACAATAATCACGTTAGCCCAAGAGGTATAACGGTAGTTGCACGGAAAAGAAGTGGAAGGAGTAGACACCCTATGGGAAAACGATATACTTCAGTTTTGCATATAGCGTCAAATTTAAAAACGCAGAATACAGATCAACAAGCCATGATCAGTTTACGAGACAAATCCTGTTACAAATATGAATGTATCATACACACATTTAACAGGCTAGGCTCTGGCAACCCCAAATTCCGCACGAAACTAAAAGTTGGGGGTGGGATGACCTAGATGATGCAACGTGGTCATATCAAATTGTTACTGAGATGGTCGGGCTACCACCTCAATGGTGCTATTACCGAAATGTACCGGATCTATAGCCAGCATTTATAGTACTCGCTCTCTCTTTCGTTACAATAACAATAACCATTTTTTATCTACAAATCAACATGAGTGATTTGGCTCATTGCCAACTTTGCGGTTACGTGTGTCAAAAAAAATTACTGTTTTTGGTACACCCAAAGTCTGTGTATAACAGTAAGTCCGTTAAAAATGTTTGCATGGTGTTAACATAGGAGAGTCATTAGGGCAATTTTTATTTAAGAGCGACACGGGCCAAACGGCACCTCTCTGAAGTTGGCAAGACAACTTTTACGTGGAAAAAAATTACCTATTGGAAAAATTGCCGTAATTCATCCGTGAAACAAAAAAATGTGCCGCGACTATATTTTAGAAAATTTAAGAAAACTTCATGTGAAGTTAGCGTGCCACCCTCAGAAAACAACCATAGAAACCAGTTAGGAAAATAATTCTTGCACACGAATTTGCCGTAGATAAGTGGCATATTTTATAAATTCGAAAAAAAAAAATGTGTTTATGGTGCACCGCCAACTTCACGTGAAGTTAGCGTGCCACTTTTCGAAAACCACTTTGGAAACCAGTTCGAGTAATAATTTCTGCAGAGGAAATTGCCGTAAATTTGCTGTGAATTATCCGTGACACAAAAAAATTTTACTTGGAAAGTTTTACATCGTTGATATGTACATCAAGATTTTTGAATATTTTATTGTATACAATATATTGGATATGGATATTTCCAAACTGGCGTGACGTGACATTTGTATGACTAAATGTTAAAAAAATGCTTTACTTAACATTTCGGAAAATTTTTTTTAAATATATGCATTGTAATAAAGTTTAGTTTATTTTAGTAAACAAGTTACGGAAATTTATTAAAAATACTAAATTATATAAGGTAATAAATGGGCTGGCGTGACGTTACAAAAAACGGAATTCCCCTTTGGCTTGAATTTTGAAAAGGCATAATTCTTCGAATTGGGTAGAACTATTCGCGTGAAACTTCTTGTCATGATATTTAAATATTTAAGGTTAATATTCCAATTTCTTATATTAAAAAAATCTTTTCAGTTTTTTTAACAGACAAAGTATCTGGCGTGACGTTACCTGGCGTTATGTTACTGAAATTAAATCCATTAAAATTTTCTTTGTTGATATAGCAATTTTCCAATTTTAAAATTTTTGGTAAAAATTCCAAATTGAAGGGATGTATGGAGTATTCAATTGGGGTTAGTGCTGTGATTTTGTTGTTTTGAAAAACTAAACCAAATAAATATGCACATAACATTTGACATTTAAAAATAAAACATGAATTTTATTTAAAAATATGTATTTTTATTTATTTATAAATATTTTAAATAAGTAATAATAACGTTTTAAAAGTTTATTTTATTATTATACAACACTTTTATGTGAAAACGCAGTCTCGGCTGCTTTTATTTGCTTGTCTTCGCTGCTTGATAAATGATGAATTTTATGTATTCCAGAAATTTTCGGCAACTCATTCCACTTTTCTATTAGCAAAACAGAAAACTCTTCTATTTGCTATGTGGGAATGTAAGTTAAGTTAACTCCAAAGACATGATTTCGAGCACATTAGTAAAAAGAAACTGCAGTATTATTATATTATATTATATTTTTCGTTTTTGTCACCTGCCAAACTTTTCATTTTATCGATGCTCCTACCCCATCGACCGCACCTTTTCTATGAGAAGTTGCAAAATAGTTCCACTTTACAACTTTGCAACCAAATTCAAAAACAAAATCTGGCAGGCTTCGCGCAATAAACTTATTATTAAACTAAGAGCTACTGCCATCCGAAAAAATATAAATATTTTGAAATTGCCCATGTTCTTTTTTGATTATGTCTACAAGTTTTGTTAAAAAACAACACACATCGAATTTATTGTGAGTGAGTTTGTCACTGATTATAGAATACGATTTTACTTCGCCAACCAGCCAAGCTACGCAAGTGAAAATGGCAACTTGACGGTAGCTAAAATGTGCGCTTTGCACCTCATTTTGAAAAGTTAACCTATAATTCTCTACAAAGTCAATTTGTAGAATTAGATCTTCTGGGCTAATGTTATTTTTTTTTTGCTTTCGAAATAGTTTTGTTGGGAACGTTTAATAAAAAAGTGGTGTTTATACAAAGGTAACTGTGCATCTAGTTCATACAAAAGATCAGTTAAAGATACTTCGGCATATGTCAAAGCAATGCGGTCTTCAACTTTGCGCCAATGTTTCCATTTAGCAGCTTCATCCATCAATGGCCAATATTTTAGGGGCACTAATTCATTTCTTACATCCTGAACGCAATTTTTGCATTTATTCATCATACATTTTTCGTTTTCAAAAACAACAACAAACAGATTTGAGAAAATTTTCAAAGTTGTATGAAAAAGATTTTATAACATCCGCACTGTTTTCCAAAATAAATGCAAATTGCCATGATGCTTACAAACACACATATCATGTGGTATCTTACGTGATAGTTGCACGTGTTTTGGTCGCAATTCGTAAAATGCAGACTTGCTAAAGGACTTAATATTTTTCTCCAATTTGTAGAGTTCGTACGACTCAGCAACAGAAAGTAACATAAAACGCTTGGCCACTATTTCCCCATGGACAATCAATGTCTCCTTTCTACCAGCGGCCTGGACACTAATATCATCTCTTGAGTAAAAGTCTACGACAAACTGTTTTTTTTGTCTTGTATTGCAGATTTATAGTCGTCCTTCAATGATAATGTATCATATTTTTTATGTAACAAGTCAACAATATAGCTTCTTTTCTTTGGGTCGACCGGCAAAGCAGTTTTGGCTTTTTTAATGCCTTTCTTATTGTTTGCTTGCATTTATAGGGCTGACTGGCTTTTGGGTTATCTTTTATAGCACATTCATTTTTCTTTCTCAAGCGAAATGCTTGTTGTCTTTTACAATTTTGTTTTCTTATTGCATCATTTTTATGCTTGCAGGACTCCAACCATTTTCTATACTTTGATGTCCTCTCTTTTGCTTTTAAACGGCTTCTCTCCTGCCTTAGTGGGTCAGTTTTTAGTTTTTCCCTATAGCACTTTGACTATTTTTTACCGTTACTCGAAGATTCCATCTACATAAGACATGATTTAATTGGAATTCAGAATAAGGCATCACCTATCGAGAAAATTACTTACTATATGGCGTGACTTTGAAGCTCAATATGAAAGTAATTACTTGCTTAAATGGCGCAATTTTTAATTGAATTTGTAAACTTTGTCAACTTTTATTAAAATACAAAACTATTTGCATCTACAATCACCAGCGCAGATATAATAAGACTAAAAAGCCTCTGTATGGCGTGACGTTATTATAGAACATTGTTTAAAAGTAAATCCAAAATTTACCGTTAATTGAAGCGTCACCGCTCTTTAACATTGATTTTACGCCTATTTGTTGTTATTGCCAAATTCGAGCTATTAGAGATGAATTGCAGAGTTACTCTTAGAAATTTAAACAGCAAAGAGAAAATGCTCTTGTAAATAAAAAAAACTGATCACCGATTGAGCATGAAATTTGTGTACCTATAACTCACCATCGCAAGTAAGGAAAATTTTGAAAATATTAATTTTATAACATTTAAATTTTTTCTTTAATAGTTCAAGCAATTTTTATTTTTTTATTTTTTTAGTTTTTCGGTTAAGGTGGACTTTTCTGTGGAAGTTCCCATATATGTACGTTTATGAACAACTAGCACACCCAGCAGACGTTGTTCTGCCCTAAATTTGGTCTACATTTTAATAAGCTCTTTCCTTCTAACTCTGCCCTCCCCCCTCCCCCCTCTTCACTTTTCCCTAATCCTTTTATTCACTCCTCCCTCCGTCTTTTTCGCTTCAGTTCTCCTCATTCTTCTTCATCCCTTATTGCCAGTCCCAGAGAGTGGTATGTATTTTGTTCCAGTCCCACTCCGAGTCTCAGTCCCAGTCCTAGTCCTAATCCCAATCCGAGTCCGTCTCTGGTCTACTTACCGGAAAAAAGGATCGTAAATACTAATATAGGCAAATTTATATACCAAATTTAAGGCAAATCAAATAGGACGTATGCAAATAGGTATGTGGGTATTATTAATTCATGTCTTTATTTCGGCTTCGCTTACATATTTATTAGTTTTGCCAGGTTGATGCGATTAAATCGAATATCACAATGAAAATTACTTTAAAGATCTCAGCAGCAGCTTTTATTTGATATCCATATTACACACACATTCTAGGGGTATCCGGGTCCACGTTTTGGCCAATATCTCGAGACCCTAGTCACCCAGCGGCATAAGACTTACTCTGTACTAAAGCACACATCAACAGTTTCAATTTGATACTCATAATGTAAAAACACATCCTAGTGTTACCCTGATCCACGTTTTGGCCTATATCTCGAGACCCTAGTCACCAATAGGTATGAAAACTATCCTGTATTAAAACACTCACCAACAGCTTCTATTTGATACCCATTATGTAAAAACACTGTCTAGGCGTTCACGGGCCCACGTTTTGGCCTATATCTCGAGACCCTAGTCACCCAGGGGTATGAAAATTACCCTCTACTAAAGCACTCATCAACAGCTTTCATTTGTTATCCGTATTATATAAACACATTCTAGGGGTACCCGGGTCCACGTTTGGCCTATATCTCGAAACCCTGTGTGTCGATTGCAACCAAACCACGGCGTGAGGTATACACAACTTATGTGGAAGTTTGAACAAAATCGACCGGCGCATCTCTTCAAACACCGGCTACCAACTAGCACACATTTTAGCCTTTCTTTTTATACTCAGTTGAGCAGAGCTCATATAGACTTCCATATATCAAAATCATCAGTATCGAAAAAAAATTTGATTGAGCAATGTCCGTCCGTCCGTCCGTTAACACGATAACTTGAGTAAATATGAAGGTATCTTGATGAAATTTGGTATGTAGGTTCCCGGGCACTCCTCTCAGATCGCTATTTAAAATGAACGAAATCGGACCATAACCACGCCCACTTTTTCGATATCGAAAATTTCGAAAAACCCAAAAAGTGCGATAATTCATTACCAAAGTCAGATAAAGCGATGAAACTCGGTAGGTGAGTTGAAATTATGACGCAGAATAGAAAATTAGTAAAATTTTGGATAATGGGCGTGGCACCGCCCACTTTTAAAAGAAGGCAATTTAAAAGTTTTGCAAGCTGTAATTTGGCAGTCGTTGAAGATATCATGATGAAGTTTGGCAGGAACGTAACTCCTGTTACTATATATATGCTTAATAAAAATTAGCAAAATCAGAGAACGACCACGCCCACTTTCAAAAAAAAAATTTTTTAAGTCATATTTTAACAAAAAATTTAATATCTTTACAGTATATAAGTAAATTATGTCAACATTCAACTCCAGTAATGATATGGTGCAACAAAATACAAAAATAAAAGAAAATTTCAAAATGGGCGTAACTCCGCCCTTTTTCATTTAATTTGTCTAGGATACTTTTAATGCCATAAGTCGAACACAAATTAACCAATCCTTGTGGTAGGAGCATAGATTCTACGACGAAAATTGTTTCCTGTGAAAATGGGCGAAATCGGTTGAAGCCACGCCCAGTTTTTATACACAGTCAACCGTCTGTCCTTCCGCTCGGCCCTTAACACGATAAATTGAGCAAAAATCGATATATCTTTACTAAACTCATTCCACGTACTTATCTGAACTCACTTTGTATTGGTATAAAAATTGGCCGAAATCCGACTATGACCACGCCCACTTTTTCGATATCGAAAATTACGAAAAATGAAAAAAATGCCATAATTCTATACCAAATACGAAAAAAGGGATGAAACATGGTAATTGGTTTGGTTTATTGACGCAAAATATAACTTTAGAAAAAAAATTTGTAAAATGGGTGTGACACCTACCATGTTAAGTAGAAGAAAATGAAAAAGTTATGCAGGGCGAAATCAAAAGCCCTTGGAATCTTGGCAGGAATACTGTTCGTGGTATTACATATATAAATAAATTAGCGGTGCGCGACAGATGATGTTCTGGGTCACCCTGGTCCACATTTTTGTCGATATCTCGAAAACGCCTTGACATATTCTAGAGTCAACCCTGGCCCACCTTTATGGCGATATCTCGAAAACGCGTCCACCTATAGAACTAGGGCCCACTCCGTTTTAAAATACTCATTATCACCTTTCGTTTGATACCCATATTGTACAAACGCATTTTAGAGTCAACCCTGGCCCCCCTTATGGCGATATCACGAAAAGGCGTCCACCAATAGAACTAAGGCCCACTCCCTTTTAAAATACTCATTAACACCTTTCATTTGATACCCATATCGTAGAAACAAATTCTAGAGTCACCCCTGGTCCACCTTAATGGCGATATCTCGAAAAGACGTCCACCAATAGAACTAAGGCCCACTCTCTTTATAATACCCATCAACACCTTTCGTTTGATACCCATATTGTACAAACGTATTCTAGAGTCACCCCTGGTCCACCTTTATGGCGATATCTCGAAATGGAATCCACCTATAAAACTAAGGCCCACTCCCTCTTAAGATACTCTTTAATACCTTCCATTTAATACACATGTCATACAAACACATTCCAGGGTTACCCTAGGTTAATTTTCCTACATGGTGATTTTCCCTTATTTTGTCTCCATAGCTCTCAACTGAGTGTGTAATGTTCGGTTACATCCGAACTTAGCCTTCCTTACGTGTTATATATAAGACAAGAACGAGATCGGACCAGATGGAGAACAGAATCGGACCAAATAGGAATAGAATCAGACCAAGTTAGTCATTTCTTCTTTTAGTTATTTTCAAAATTTATACTTAGTACTTTCAGAGTCAAGTACAAATTTAAAGTCTTTCAAAATTCGCAATAATCTTTGACATTTTTTTGCTAATGGTGGTCTCTTCCATACAAATGGTGCATAGCTTTGTTTTTGTATGGAAGAAAATCTAAAACAGCGTTGAAAAAAAAATTCATAAAAATCAATGCCGATTCTGAGACTTAAAATTTGTACCACCCAGCCAGCATTTTTCGAAAATTTTGATCAAAAAATATTTAAATATCATACCCCAAGATGATTAAAAACGTTCAAATTTAAAAGCATTTTCTGTTCGAAAATGAACGTATCGTCGGGAGAAAAATGTACCATAAATGTGATTATTCTTGAATAATCATTTATGATTCCTATTTCGAAACGCTTTTTATTCGTATTTGATATCATTGTAAAATTGAGCTTTAATAGTTTTAGAGTAATATTTGACTGCTTTTCACAGTCATTTTCTGATCATATTCGTGAATATATTTCAATCGTTTTGGTTGAAATTTTTGAATCATTTTTGAATGCCATTATAATGCATTTATTCTTCATATCTCATTCAAAATAGGATACTACATAATAATCTTATTTCATCAGGGGAAGAAAGCATGCGAAAGTGAGCTATTCGAACCACAGCTAATTCGCAAACAAACTTGACCGATATACACCTGCGACTACAACATCCAACATCAACATTATCGTCTGCATCTTAAAATACGGATACGATACGGGATGTTGAAGCCATATCCAGGTATGTGAAGATAGTTTCACTTACCTGGGGTTAAAATAGCTCACAACCTATGTATTGTCCAATCATCATGTATTTTCTGGGAAGCTGAAGAGGAGAAATGGTTGGGGAAATCTTCGTTCACGAGCAGCATTACATTATTTTTGTCTTGAAGAATATCTTTTGCATAAATAATAAAATTTTTATATATATTTTCTTAGCTTCATGATTGAAAAAATATGTGTATGTGAAAAAAATAAAATTTTTAATGAAAAGTAAAATTTCAACAAGTATAATATTCATTATTCAGTCAACAAATATATTCATAAAAGATTCAGAAAGCTGAATGAAAAATTATTATAAATTTTTGATCACCTAAAGTAAACACATTTGATTCAATTATGATTCCAAAATGTAATTGAAAAACTATATTCAGGTTTTGATCATCAAAAGTATTCATATTTGATTATTCTTCTTGTTGGTTTTTATGAAATATTAAAATTTAGTCATTAAAGGACTTCAAAAATGATTCCAAAAAGTGATCGAAAAATGTTTTTTAGTTTTTCATCATCAAAAGTATTCATATTTGATTATTTCTTTTGTTCAATTGTATGATAACTCATTATTTAGTCAGAAAGAGTAATCAAATTGTATTGATATGTAGGGAAATTCAAAATTGAATCACCTAAATGCTGAGTGGGCATTGTCTAGAAAACAAATGTGATATATTAATCCGTCAACTGCCTGATAGGATGTTCAATATGTCGCATACTGTCGGCTATCTTTATCGGGTGAAGGAAAGAGATACAGGATGAGACCACAGTAGCCACTTTAGAAATGAGGTAATCGTTTAAATTTCTTATTTTGACATCTATGCTGAAGATATCACAATTGCCTTATCCAAAATGATAGGTACTTTTCTAGGCTAAAATTGATTGGTTTACAAAATTACAAACTCAAAGAGCATCGAAAATTCTAGGTTAAATCTTCAATGTTTTATTGAATATTTTTTTAAATTTCTGGATTCTGGTTTGCATAGTTTTCGTTAGACAAATCATTAAAATAATAATTAATAATTTTGCTGCTTATTCTATGTGCGCAACTGTGAATACATCTATAAGCCTTTTTCTCTTCACAAAAATGTACAAAACTGTATATCGAAATAAAAAGCTGGCATATTTTTATGTTGTCATTTAAAATATTTTGTTTTTGTTGCTATGTAATATGTACTTTCAATTTGCAAAGGCATACAAATATTCAGGTTAAGAAGCTGCAATATGCTTGCTTGTATGTAAAATCGTTTTTAGTGTTGCTTGATTGTAAGCAAATGCTTTCAAACCTTCCATTTTCAATGTATAATAATAACAACAAATCACTGCCCAACAAACACTGAAAACAAAAATCTCAAATGTTTGAGAAAAACATTGATTCTCAGTTTGATATTCAATATTATTTATCATTTGAAACAAAATATTTCTCAAACGTCGATCTTCAACTTGAGAATAATTTGAGACATACTTGAAAATTTTTTTCTCTCAAATGTTTTATACATTAATTCTCAGTTTGATATTCAGCATTATTAATCATTTAAAGCTAAATATTCTCTCAACTTTTTCTCAAACATTGTTCTTCAACTTGAGAATGGTTTGAGATATACTTGCATTTCGTTCCATCCTGGTTGAAAACCATCGATATCATGGAATATTTTCGTTAATAATAATGTGAATACTTTTTGCGCCAATGTGTCTAAAGTTTAAAGTACATAATAAGTGTTCATGAAACCCAAAAATAAAATAAAAAAATTACAACATGCTTATTTTACATCAATACTATCGATAGTGTCGATAATGACGTTGATAATTCGTCGATCTCTAATTTGCATACTTTAGCTGGAAATGTAAACAAGTGATTTTATTGATTGAAGTTGGACATAAAGTGAAAAAATAAGGAAATATTTATACATTTTAATAATATTAAGTGATATTGTACTTACTACATTATGCATAAATCTAAACGAGTTAAAAGTGAAGTGAGGCAAATAATAAATTTGCTTACCGAAAGAGGCACAACAGTGGATTCCATTTCGTTCCGCTTTATTCTCGTTTGAGAAAAAGTTGAGAATCCAAAAATTCTCAATTTGAAAATAAAAAAAATTCCATATTAAAAATGTGACTTTTAGCTTGAGAATGCGCTCAACGGTTATTTGAAATGTATTTGGAAACTAACGTTTGAAATGTGAGAAATGGATTGATTCTCAAATGTATTTCAAACTGAGAATTGACAAAAATGTTTATTGGGTGTAAGCAAAATATTATGTATGTATGTATGTAGATGGAAAGATATGTAAATGAAGCTAGATGAATTGAAAACCTTTCATAGAATTTTTTGCTTATTGAGAATACTTAGCAAAAAGTTTTAAAAGTTTGCTTTAATTGATTAGGAAAGAATTTTTAAATGTAGAAGATTTTGTTTTCGAATAAAAAGCATTAAAATTTTGTATTAAGCGCCTTGTTTTATTAAAAACCAACCAATTACACACGAACATATTCGTACCACCGGTGCGTATACGTAACATTTTATTATTATTTCGTATAAAAGAGTTACATACATACACACAAACCTAGAAGCTAAGCTAATCATAAGGGCGTTACAAATAGCACACAATTAGTTTGACTAATTAAAAAAAGTTTCAGAATCTTTATCTCGCAAATCCAAAGGGTTCTTTCATCGGCTCCTTAAGGTATACACAGCGACATATTTAGCCATGGACGGAAGACTTTATTTTTTAAATAAACTGAACCTTGGATATCACTCAATAGAATTTTGGAAGAGTGGGTTATACCACGCCTTCTACTATGATAATAATGAATTTTTTACACATTTATATACAAACGTGTGGAATGTTAAGAGGGAATATGGAAGGAAGAAAGGATACGAAAATGATAAAGAGGGAAAGTAGGGTCATTTTTCAATTGTTTGTAAACCAATATTCGGGTAGGACAAAGTCTTCCGGGTATGCTTGTTTTCTATAAAAATGAATGAATGTTTCTAACTAACTCTTCTCTTTCGTGCTGTAGTTTTAAGTTGTCCGTTTTACTACATTCTGAGGTCGCTAAACGAACTGTCATTTCGGTGCGTCACACTAGTGATACGTGAATTAATGACACAGTTGCGTACCTGGGAACTGTACTGCCAACGAACTAGATATGAACGAGCCGAGTTAAACCAGTTGAGTGACATTACTCCTTAAGCTGCGTGCAAATGGAGACCCGTGTCTGTTTTTAATGACACAGCTAATGTCAGACAGTCCGGGCAATTTTGGCCTCGCATAATGAGACCCGACCGACATTTCTTATTGATTTCAATCGTCTCTCCTTGGCTTCACTAATTGGGATATAAAAGGCCCTCTCTCTGATACAAGTACGCTACGAGCGCATATGCATCGCAAAAAATTAAATCGGATACATTTTCCGCTATAATAAAGGAACAAATTGGTAACTCATTCAGTGGTATCACAGTGGGGCAGTCGGCCTAATCTAACATATTTTATAAAACCTTGTGCCGATATTTCGAGTCACGACGGATCCAGTCAAGAGAGGTCTTACATCGTTTAAGCAAAATTCTTCGTATTCAAAATAACCCCTTGGTGTTAAAGGCGGCTAGCAAAGCGGGCGATAGTTTTGTAGTCATATCGACAAATACGCTTCCCGAAGGTTTTCGGCAATATTGTCGCTGATGATAGTGCTTTGTCTGATATATGTATGTATGTACATACATACATGATAAAACCACGAGCATTCTCAAGATTATCTTGGATCCAAAGCGTTGACAGTCGATCCTCTCCTCTGTTAGCGCGAAGGTGTAGATGAACGGCATTCAGCATTAACTAGCTTTCATGCGAATTACATGGAAACACCTTTTTAAGGGGCGAAAGACATCAAATATCTTCCTAACTACCACAAATAAAATTTGATTATTTAATTAGCGCTTTGAAATAATTAAGAAGAATTTCAAGAAAAAAATTTGGAGCTTGTAAGTCAATATAATTTTTCTTGATTGCTATTAAACGATGATGGTATTTGCCTTAAAGAATTCTCACACTTTCCTCCGAACATGCCACGGCTAAAAACTTTTACAGTTTCAGGTAGAGATAGAAATCATTGCCGTAATGCTGCAAGCTCAGTGACATCAATGCAGATGAACTACGTAATCACTAAAGCAAAATATTAACAAGTACAAAGATAAAACGCAGCAATAAAGCATATGAAATACATAAATATTTCTTTTGGGATTTGAACCCGCACTCCTACGATGATTGAATTTCCACAAACACAGTGGCATTCTTGCATGATTTCATTTATTTAACAAATTTGTACAACTAAGAACTTAAAGTCTTTTATATGTAAATCAACTGACATTAAAAACTTATGCTAATACATTTTATGTAAATGGGAAGTTCATAATATACAATTTAAAGAAAATTAAAATTTAAGTACTGACATAAAAGTATGTGTTTTATATATGCATTTACTCAAATTAATCTTACAACTATTACAAATTAACAATTTTTGTTGTTATATCGGCCTACTGATTTGTAAGATCGCGGGTTTGTATCGAGCTCAAGGCCTAACAATAATTATTTTATCATTATTATTGTTATGATCAATTTTTTCTTAATTGAAAAAATTATTAAATTAGAATAGAAGAAAGAAAATTAATTATGTGCTCAGACTTTTAATGTTTTTTTTGAAAACATCAAAAGTGGGGGTCCAGCTGGACCTATCCCGTTTCGATTTTGCCGTCAGGGGTTATATCCCCCGCTCCCCCTTGGCACCTTTGTTTTTCTGGACAGACCGCAGTTTATGGTGGAGCACATGAATAGCAAATAACTCCCACATTTCAATTTTTTTGTTTGGCCTAGTGCTTATGAGGGGGGTCTAGCTGGAGGTCCAGCTGTACCCCCCATTTTGAGGTTAAAAAAAAAGTACTTAAATTTTGAGCACATTCTTGACGGACATGAAGTTTTTGCATAAATTGAAATTTGAAAGAATATCTAAAACACCCTTGGAAAAAAATTGTCAAAAATCAATGCATTACATACAACTTGTACTTTGTTAGCCTAAAATTGATTGGCAAAACTGAATATTAAAAAAATTTCCGAGAACTCCAAATAAAATACAGCTATGTGTATTTGGCACCTACATTTGCGAGTAATTAAAAAACCAAATGGCATTCGTTTGTCCAGGAAAAATTTTCGTTTGTCCACATTTTATTAAGAAGTTATATCAAAAACAAAAAATTCTATGTGAAGTTGGCACATTCATATGTGAGTAATTAAAAAAACCAGATGTCATTCGTTTGTCCACTGTTGGCAGCCATCGCAAACGACTTCGTTTATTTGAGAACCAGCATTAACACATACAAAAACAACAGCTCTGAAATCCAGCGATCACTCATGCCAATAAATGCTATTTTGGACTAGGTAGGCAATTGAAAAGTAAAGTCTTCTCTCGGCAAACGAAAATAGTACCCATTCTGCTATATGGTGCAGACGCATGGACAGTGACAACACTCAATGAAGCGGCTCTGGGAATGTTCGAGAGAAAAGTTCTTCGAACGATTTACGGACCTCTACGCGTTGGCGATGGCAAGTACCGAAGAAGGTTTAATGATGAGTTGTACGAGCTTTACACAGACAGCAACATAGTCTAGTGAATTAAAACGCAATGGCTACGCTGGCTATGCCTTGTTATGCGAACGAAAGATGACGCTCCAGCTAAGAAAGTATTTTTATCGGAACCCACCTATAGTAGCAGAAGATGTGGGCGGCCCTCAGTCCGGTGGAAGGACCAGATGGAAAACGATTCAAATTCGCTTGGTGTGACCAATTGGCGACAGTTAGTAAAGCGAAGAAAACATGTTGCGCGGCCATTAAGTTTTTCTAGAGGGTTTCCTTTTTAGCAACCAGCAACCGCCCTAGCAATGTCATCATGCAACACAAATTTACAAATATTTACATAGATACATAAGTACTTATGTTTGTAAATTAATGACTGCCAAACGCAATCAATTTAGAAGTCAAGCGACTTCTAAGCGACAACTCAAATGGCAATAGACATCAAGAAAAAATTAAGAAGAGTTGCAACAGCTAACAGGCTGCTTCTGACAACAGCACAACTTGTTTAATGGAGATAATGAAAATGTGCATAGATGCATGTGTGTGCGTTTGGATATGAAAATTGTTACATATCATGCAAATGGACGCGCTCTTAAAATGCCTGCAGCATTAGGACGACGCTGTAAGAGTTTATGCTGCCGGCTAATGAATTGACAGTGCTGTTGATGAAGTTGCAAACAACAGATGTAGCCACTATGAATGAACTTTGCTGGCGCTGTTCGGTGAGAAATATTGAATGAGCAAAGTACTAGGCATTTAAGCGCTGAAAAATTAAAAGCATACAATGAAATTTATGATTGCAACAGTATTAAGCAAACCGAGTGAGGTCTCACCCAAAAATGTAACAACATAAAGGCATACAAACCAAACATGGTAAAGGGGACAGGCAGTAACAAAGTCGGAGCTTAATATGGGAAATGTATTTTTTGTGAAAAAGCAAACATAAAATATGATGATAAATAAAGAAAGGAAGGAGAAGTATAAAAATGTGAAAAATATAAATTAAAGTAAATAAAAGATATTAGGACTATAGAAAACGTAGAAAGCTCCGAATATATTCCAACTTTTCTTTAACAAATTAAAATTAAAATTTTCAATAAACAACGAAATGAAAATTCTCAAAAGTTGGAGAAATTGTCAAATCTCAATTATACACACAATCTCAATCACTTCGATAAAAAACCGATAGCTGCAAAAACCCGAATAATCGACTCTCCCTCGTCGATAACACGACGATAACAAACCCGATAAAAAATTGATAAGAAAGCGGTAAACCGTCGGTAACGATTGCTATAAATACAAAGACGAAAATTGTTCAATGAAAAATCTATATTTTTTTGATAAATAACTTTTCGATAACAAACCGAAATTTTTTGCTTAACTTTTCGATGATAAATCTATAAATCTTTGATAACAGTTGTTATCGATAACAAGCCGATACAATGTCGATATCAATGCGATAATAATAACAGTACAAGTTAAATAAATAAATTTTTCCGAACCGTGAAAAAATAGTTGTATAAATAGACCCGAAATGTTCTCAATATATTCCCAAATGATCTCGAAATAGTACCTAAAACTATCCTTAAAAAATTCAAAAATAATTTCAAAATATTTTCGATATCATGCCAATATGGTTAAAAAAGTCTTAGAATGATCAAAAGATTATTCCCATACAGTTCACATCACCATTGCCAGTTGTAAATGAGAAAGGGGCAGATGTAAATGCGAAAACGTCATATAAATACGTGAATAGTCACTTGTAATCAAGAAAGCGTCAAATGAAATTTCGAAAGCATCAATTGTGATTGAGATTAGTCAGTTTTAAATGAGAATAGTCAATTGTAAATTCGAAAGCGCATATGGAAATGAGATTAAATAAAAATAAATGTAAGGCGCGATAACCTCCGAAGAGATCTAAGGCCGAGCTTCTCTTCCAATTTGCGTCGTGCTCCTCTTGATTTTCCCTACAAATTGGCCGGACGGGACCTACATGTTTTATGCCGACTCCGAACGGCATCTGCAAAGCAGATGAGTTTTCACTGAGAGCTTTTCATGGCAGAAATACACCCGGAGTGCTTGCCAAACACTGCCGAGGGGCGACCCCGCTTAGAAAAATTTTCTTCTAATTGAAAAATCTTATTTCTAAAATTTTGATGTTGCTTTGCCCGGGAGTTGAACCCAGGGCATACGGTGTGATAGGCGGTGCACGCTACCATCACACCACGGTGAATGCTTATAACTTTTGTATTAGTCCATAGATTTTGTTGAATGAAAGCTTAGTTTTTTTTGTAATAAACAGAGCTTAGAGAGAAAAAAATCTGCCAATAAATAAAAAGTTTTCGAGATCCTCGCAAAGTACAATTTTTTTTTTTATTTTTACAAAAAAAATTGAAAAAATTCGTAATGATTGTTCGTTATCTTTGAATCTGCAGGGTCTACCAAAAAGTGTTGTATGCACAGTTTATAGCAAATTTTATTACCTTTTAAAAGCTTCAAACCGTTTTGGAATTGCTCAATTCGTTCTTGAGATATATGTACATATATGATTAAGTGGACCCAATTTTTTTTTTTTTTTTGAAAAACGGTAATTCGTAAATATCTCAAAAACGTTACCATAGAATTAAAAATAACCTTGATTTTCGGAATCAGGGGAGATTTTACATAGGAATTTCATAATGGCGTCTCTGGTGAATTTTGGCTGTAAACCAGTGTTATTATTCCTTGAGGCTTACTTATTTCCTCAAAAAATATTTATGGAAAAGCGATTAAAAGAAGGATAACTGTGACGATCCCTGAACGAAACAAATGTAAATAAACTAAGTAATATGGGTATGGGAACTTTAAGCAAGAGAAATATTTTAAAATCAACATCGAAAACAACAGCACCTACCTTAATTAATTAAATTAATTTTGCATAAAAGATACATGCATACAACAAACAACAAATACATCTGTATGTTTGCCCATTTTAAGCTGAAATGAGTACACAACAACATAAAAAAACACTAGCCAACTAACTGGTTAGTTAACTGCCAGTTATTTAATAAAAAACAAAACAGCAAAAGAATAAAATAAACAAGAAAATATATTGAAAGCGTTAAAACGACTAAGCTGCTAGCGCATCACAGTTAAAAAATAGTTTTTATAAATACAGCAACATATCAGAGGAGTTCATAACTGGAAGGCAAATGCGCTGTAACTGCAACAACAATAAAGCAACAGCAGCGAACTCAACAACTTCATAAACCATTCAATGAATAGAAAAATTGATTATGCGATAATTGAATTCGAGTACATGCGAATCGCAGACAACGGACGGGCGAATAATTCAACATTAGCGTGGATTGGAAACGGTTAAGGTTAAAATTAGACATGAACGTGAAGCTCGTAAAGCACCTTCGACTGACTAAAAACTTGATAGGTCGGTATTTTGTCGCAAATTAGGAGCTAATTGGTTGCGAGCGGTAACAATTTGTCGGGCGTTTCTAAGTGCTTTGTTTAAGTCCTTTGCTAATATCACCTGAAGTTTGCGAAGCACCCTCATAAAAACTGACTTATACTACACCGACCGAAGTGCGACTTAGTTCTTGAAGCTCCCAAAGAAGGCACAGGGTGACGAAATTTACTTAAAACGCAACAAAATACCAGCTAAGCCGCATTTCGATCAGAAAAGTGTAAGTCGGTTTTCACGAGGGTGCTTCGCAAACTTTATTTGAACTTAGCGAAGAACCTTAAATTTTATTTTATTTATTTATTTATTTATTTACAGTCTTGAAGACTTAATTTCTTAAATTTCTTAAATTACATCTATGAGATCTCTTTATGTAATTGCTAATTGATTTTTGTTTTAACATCATTATATTATCTAAAAGGCATTGTTTTGCAGTATTAAGCAAACAAACTTAAATTTGGTTGCATCGCAACTAATTTGGGACAAAATATCAACCTATTAATTTGATCCGTCGAAGGTGCTTCACTAACTACACGTCCTTCAATCAGCTTACCCTAAGAATAGATATGAAGCCTTCAGCTATAGTATTGTCGGTTTTGGTATTAGAAAAACAACAGTTTTAATTCTATGAGTCTTCAAAGGGTAGTCTGAACATTAACCGATGTGTCACACGCCATCTTCACCAAAATTTATATGTTACACATTGTTGTTGTTGTTGTAGCAGTGCTTCGCCCCATCCAATAGGTCTGACCGATCACAAATTATCATCAATGTCCTCTAACGGGAATCCCGAGGCAGTCGGATCTATGCACCGGAGCGACTCGGGATTTTTCCCGACCAATGACTGTCATTTCAGTGTAACCCCATTTACTTTGTTGCGTCCCTCCCACAAATTGTCATCCTCCCAGCAGCTCCTAGCAGTGGGACTGCTTCATATTCTCTTGCTCCGGGAAGGTATCGAATCCAATCCGGGTCCGTCTCCTGACCCCGATCCTGAGAAATGGTTTTGCTGCATCTGCCGGAAAAGAATCTTTTTAGGACGGTCACACCGAACAGAGTCTCGTGTAAGGGATGGTTGCATCGGGCAGGTTGTTCTGGGCTTGATCACAAAACCCGACGTCCACATAACTTTTATAAATCTTTTGTGGCTCCTTGCTGTTCACGTCCAAGGGCGTCCCGTAGTCTACGCCTTAGCGCCCCCCCCCCCCCACTACCTTCCAGCAACCCAGCTGCTCAGCAAGCTACAACTAGTACCCGCTGCTGCTCGCGCCCCACGGCGCCAACAACTCAAACAGCTGCTACCACTCATAACTACTATCTCCGTAGTAGAGTCGGTAGCAATGCTGAGCATCAGCCCCTGCCCCCGTCTTCTCCCCCCCCCCCTCTTTTCCGGCAGCAATCGTGTAGGTCAGGGAAACAGACTCTAAGTCCCTAACCCCGTTTGCACCGTTTGCCAGCACATAATGTATGTATATGTTTGCGACATCCGCCCAATACAGCCCCTGCCTTGGGCGGTGCCACTTTCTTAGATGTTCTGGTCTCCGCGACGGCAACCCCCCGACGGGTTTCATTGCGCCATGTTGCCAGGTCGCAAACCCCAAACTACCGGGTACCCCAATGCTTGCCCAAGGACGCCTAGTCCCAGGGCCACAACAGCAGTTATTTATTTATTTTATTTATTTATTTATTATTACGATCTTTAAGACCTAGTTTAGGTTAAAATAAGAAATTAAACATAACTACTCATGTCACATTTAGTGACATACAATATAAAAACAATTTTTCTTTGAACTTACTAATATTTTCACAGTCTTTCAAATCAGAAGGTAACTCATTATACATTTTATACCCTAAATATTCAAGAGACCTTTTGGCGAACTCAGTTCTTATTCTAGGCAGTCTTATATTATTGCAATTTCTTGTTCCATAATTGTGGATTTCATGATTATAATGTATTTTACTACTCAGGTAATTCGGTAACATTCCTAACCTAAGTTGGTGTATAAATTTCAATGTGAAATAACTAACTGACTGTTTAATACTAAGCCAGTTTAATCTATTGAGCATTACAATTTTTGGCGTTCTTGGAGGACATTTTAAAATAAATCGCATTGCCTTGTTTTGCTGTATTTGAAGTTTCTTAATATATATATCATTACTTAATAGCAGAATAGTAGGACAATAAATAAAGTGTGGTTCAATAATTGAACGATATACCAATATTTTATGACTTTGACTGATATGTTTACATGTTCTATACATGAAGCCTATTTTCTGTGCAATTTTCCTTTCCAGATAAGTTACATGCTCTCCAAAATTTAGATTATCATCAATCAAAACTCCTAAATACTTAATTTTGTCTACTCTTTGGATTTCCATGTTTTTTACCTTCAGCGTAATATTATTTAAACTATTGTTACTTATGATATTGGTGTTTTTACAAAATATCATGAACTTAGTTTTTTCGTCATTTAATTTCAGTTTTCTAAGGCATAACCATTTGTATAGCGAGTCCAGGTCTTCTTGTACTTTCAGCATGGCACATTCTGCATATTTTTCACTTATGATAAGCAATGCATCATCCGCAAATAGTCGTATTTTACAATATTTTAAGCATCTTTTGATATCATTGATATACAATGTAAACAATATTGGCGCCAAGACCGAGCCTTGTGGTAAACCAATGTTAACATCCACCACTGATGAAACCTCCTTTCCAATTATCGTTCTCTGTTTTCTGTCACCCAAATAACTCCGGAACCATTCCAAAGCCTTTCCTCTTATACCAATTTTAAACATAACGTCCAATAGCTCAGATCTATCGACAGTTTCAAAAGCCCGTTTTAAATCCAAGAAGACAGACACCGTAAATTTTTTGTCCGCCATGTCTTCTTTCCAATCTGCAATTACCATATTCAACGCTGTTTCACAAGAATGGCTCTTCCTGAATCCCGATTGTTCTGGGATAATCACATTGTGCTTCTCTAAGTATGCCACAAGTTGATCCTTCACCACTGTCTCCATAATTTTTTCATCTGTAGGTAACGTGTTAATTGGACGTAGTTCCTCAGGTTTCATTGTATTTTTTACTTTTTCAACAGGTATTATTGTTGAAATTTTCCAGTAACTAGGTACAATACCGCTGTTTAAGGATTCGTTAATTATGTCTTTGTAGAAATTAGCAGTATATGTCATGGCATCTTTAACGACACCCTCCGATAAAAGCTTGTCGCCGCCATATTTGTTTTTAAGTGATTTTGTGATAATAATAATATCGTCCACTACAATGTCAGTAAATTTAAATGTTTCAAATGGATTACTATGATTTGCGCTTATTTCATCCCCATTTACAATTTCTTCGATGCTATCATTAATTTCAACAATACTTTGTATAAAAAAGTTATTTAGGGCATTAGCTATATCATATTCATTTTCCAGGCATTCACCGTTAATTACAATTTTAGTGATATGTTTTTTAACATCATTAAGCTCGACGAGGTCTTTTAGACACTTCCACATACGTTTCATATCGCCATTGTTATGATTTACTCTATCTTCCATGTATTTCTTTTTTTTATAAATTATGGTTCTTTTATATATTTTCTTAATGACGTTATATTCGTCCCAAAATCCAGTATTTCGAGCAGTTTTATAAGATTCTATTTTTCTTTTATGCAGGTTTGTTAATTCTCGGTCGTACCACTTATTTCTTATCTGTATTTGGGTCCTCTTTATATAAGTCAGTGCTTGCATAGCCACAGTTACAACTTCCTTTAGGGCTTTAGTTTTAGTTTCTACTCCGGAAATTGACAGTTGCGTCCTGGCCTTCCTCAACCCAGGCGTAGTCATCCGCCACTTACTCCCAGAGTGGCGACGTCTCCCCCTATGCACTTCAGAACTCTGCAGTTAAACTGTAATGGACTAACTGGGAAGATCACGGAGATAGTCGATTTCATGAAGCGGCACAAAATCCGCATTGCTGCGATTCAAGATACTAAACTCACAGCAAGATCTGCACTGCAAACCTGTTCTGGGTATAATGTCCACAGAAAAGATCGCTTGAGCGGATATGGAGGCGGCCTCGCGTTTATCATACACCACTCTGTGCAATATCATATATTTGATCCTGGCATCGACCGCAGGGACAATGTCTTAGAACGTCAAGGCCTATCTGTCCGGTCAGGCGATGCAAACCTAGAAATCATCAACATCTACATCCCTCCTGCCACCTGTTGCCCCAGTGGATACCGCCCTAATATTAGCGCCTTACTCACTGGCAACAATCGGTATTATCTTAGGCGACTTTAATGCCCATCACGATCTAGGGAATTCAAACTTGCAGGCGGACTTGTTGGCGGATCAAATAGAAGAAACGACGTTCTGCACAACAAACGGAGACGCCCCCACACGTATGGTAGGAAGCTGTCACAGTTCGCCGGATATCTCAATCGTCAGCGTCGTGGGCGTCAGGCGCCACGCGCAAACGTGACAGACTGTGTTGCAGACTGTGTGTGTTGTTGGGATTCAAGGGGTTGTGTAGCGCAATATATAGCTTCTCCAACCCAATTGTCAACCTCACCTTCGAGCGGCGAATCCCGTTTCACTAACAGACGAGGCTCTGGCGACCCCAAGCTCCTCATGGAACTTGGGTGTGGGGAGGGAGGGATGGCCTGAAGGTTTAATGTGGCCATATAAATCGTTCCCGAGATGGTCGGGCCAGCACCTTAATGGTGCTGTGTTACCGGAGCGTATCGGATCTGTATCCGACAAAGGACCATCACATCGATAACACTCCCCAAAGCCTTCGGGGAGTAACCTAATCGCTACAACAACAACAACAACAACAGACTGTGTTGCAATCGTCGCGAGGATACAAACTAAACCAATTTTTAGTTCTAGCATGCGAGGTGCTGTGATAAAAAAATTCATATTGTTTAAACTAATAGCGATCATCAAAATTTTCTTTTGGAATATTAATATTAAATAAATATCGCATGTAACTCATAAAAAGAATATCAATTCTGAGGCCGCGAAGTCAGTTAAATTTTCTTTTAAAAATTTCAAAGTTAATTAAAAATGTGATAATAACAAAATTTTTTTAAGATAAAAATATTTTCATAAAATATGAACGTTTCAAAATGAACCCTCAAAGTTTCATCAATTTATCTTTCACGGTTGATTTATAATTAATTTTTGAACAAAAAGTACCAAAAATTTTCTTTCAAAAAAAAAAGTACCCTTAAAATTAAAATTTTTTAAAAATATTTGGGGTTCAATTTTTCATGGTACCTACTTATGAAAAAAATACATGGACTTTATTTCTGTGATCAAGTGGTAAATGGGGGGTCCAGTTCACGTGATTTAACTCAGCTTTGATATGTAGAAGTTAAACAAAAGTGGGGATAGGACACCACCCTGTGGCACCCCTTGTTTAACTCTCCTTGGTTTAGATGTTTCGTTTCAAAATTGCTCAGATGCCTGGCGCCCACCCAGATAATTTGCGGTCCACCTTTTAAGACTTGGGGGAAGGGTAGACCCTTCCAGATCTTGCAGTAACGTGCCATGGTTGACCGTATCAAAAGCTTTTGACCGTGGTAGTTATTGCCGTTTTAAGGTGTGAGATTTAAAAAAAATTTCATTTGACGTTAAAGGACCACCCTAATATACATATGCATACCTTTTTGATAAGTAGTTGTTACATATGTATCAAATTTTAATGTATACATTTTATATTCAAACGATACTAAGGCCTTATACCCACCACGCCTAACGGCTACTTGTATTTTTTTTAACTCAGGCATACATAATAGATATCAATGCCGCCCAGTTCACCCAACCCAACAAAAGTCAGTCAGGCATGAAGACAGAAAATTATTCTCAGTTATTTACCTAAAATACCTGCAACTAACTTTACAACTTTAAAAACGGCTGTCGTGAAACTGCATTTTGCTTGCATCGTGGTTTTATGGTTCAAAGTACTTTTCACCAAACCGTTAGCTTACAATTTATTAATTTACAAATGTACATAAACTTATAAATTTTTGCTCCCAATACTTAATTGTAAGTTTCGTGTTTTTGAATGGCATTGTGTAGTATTGCTTGTGATGCAAACACAGAGGAGAGCATGTCTTGTACTGAGTTGAGTTTCAGAAGTTTGTGTTTTAGGTCAAGTTCAGGCAGGTATCAGCTGGTGGTGGGGTTGTTTTTGTAGTAAGTAGCTTAAACACTTGCTGAATATTTTTGAAACTACTTTTAGGGTGACATTCCTAAGGCGGATGTATCTGTCGTTGTTGTGTTAACAGTGCTGGCAGATCACTGTAGCGTTTTCCGGCGGAAGTAGTAGCCGTAACTAAAGCTGTAGAAACACTGGAAGAAAACCACTTAAGCTGCAGCCGCATCAACATTTAAAAGTGTGTTAGAGTGTAAGTAATCCCTGAAAAGAATCGGGATAGGGATAAGCATACATTCAAGCGTCCCATGGCATAAATATATAGATGGGAATGAAAAATCGGATGAACTAGCGAAAAAGGGCGCATCCCTTAAAGGTTGCTCCATAGAAATCCCAATTAAATTCCGCGAAAGTGAGAGTTGCCCATGATCGGCCAAGTGGGAAAGGCGAGGACCCAAGTGCCGGACTGTAAAGTGTCGAAGATCATGTGCATGTCTTGCAACCTTAGACTAAGTTACTTCAGTCATTAAAAAGATAGGATTGTAGACTCATGCTTTCAATCAGGCTTGGTCAGTGATAGCAAATATAGGAAGCGCGAATTGGAGGAGGAACCGATAGAACACATTTTATGCTGTTGTTGCTGTAGCAATGCTCGCCCCACCTAATAGCCGCGACCGATCACAAATTGTCATCAATATCCTCTAACGGGAGTCCAAGGAAACTTGCCGTTTCAACAGGGGTGGACCATAAGGAAAGGGGTGTTAGAGGCGTTGGTTCCACATTACAATTAAAGAGATGGTTGGTGTCATGTGGGGACACATTGCAAGCGGGGCATACATTTTGTATGTCGGGGTTGATTCTGGATAGGTAAGAGTTTAACCTGTTACAGTATCCAGAACGAAGTTGAGCAAGAGTGACACGCGTTTCCCTGGGGAGCATGCGTTCCTCTTCCGCGAGTTCTGAATATTTTTCTTCAAGTACTGGATTCACCGGGCAATTCCCGACATAAAGGTCCGACGCCTGTCTATGGAGTTCACCAAGGACCTGCTTGTGTTTTTTCGCTTCATACGGCTGGGTTCTCAGGTGCCGTATTTCCTCAAAATGCTTACGGAGATGACTCCTTAGGCCCCTAGGCGGTGCTGGTTCGTCAATCAGATGTCTGTTGGGATGCCCAGGTTTCTGGGTATTCAACAGAAACTGTTTGCTCAGCATCTCATTTCTCTCCCTGATGGGGAGTATTCTCGCCTCATTATGCAGATGGTGTTCTGGGGACATAAGAAGACAGCCCGTGGCGATTCTGAGAGCAGTATTTTGGCAGGCCTTTAGTTTCTTCCAGTGGGTAGTTTTTAGGCTTGGCGACCATATGGGTGACGCGTAGCACGTAATCGGCTGGCTAATTGCTTTGTATGTGGTCATGAGCGTTTCTTTATCTTTTCCCCAGGTACTGCCAGCAAGGGATTTGAGGATTTTATTACGGCTCTGAATTCTCGGAACAATTGCGGTTGCGTGCGCACCAAAATGTAGATCCTGATCAAACGTCACACCCAAGATTTTGGGGTGTAGGACAGTCGGTAGCGTAGTGCCATCGACGTGGATGTTCAATATGGTCGACATTTGGGGCGTCCATGTTGTAAATAAGGTCGCGGAAGATTTAGTCGGTGACAATGCCAGGTTTCGCGAGGCGAAAAAACTGGAGAGATCAGGGAGATAGCCGTTTATTTTATTGCATAGCTCATCGATCTCTGGGCCTGGGCCTGTGGCCATTATTGTGCAGTCATCGGCGTAGGAAACGATTGTGACTCCTTCCGGTGGTGAAGGTAGCTTAGATATGTAGAAATTAAACAAAAGTGGGGATAGGACACCACCCTGTGGCACCCCTTGTTTAATTCTCCTTGGTTTTGATGTTTCGTTTCTGAATTGTACCGATGCCTGCCGACCACCCAGATAATTTGCGGTCCACCTTTTAAGACATGGGGGAAGGGTAGACCCTTCCAGGTCTTGCAGTAATGAGCCATGGTTGACCGTATCAAAGGCTTTTGATAGGTCTAGCGCTACGAGTACTGTTCTATTGTGGGGGTATTGATTCAAACCGCAATTTATCTGGGTGCTAATGACATTTAGCGCGGAGGTAGTGCTATAGAGTTTTCTGAAGCCATGCTGATGAGGGCTAGCTGCAAATGTGCTTGGAAATAAGGGAGCAAAATGGTTTCAAGCGTCTTTGCCACTGGCGATAGGAGAGATATCGGACGATATGACTCACCTACGTTAGCTGGTTTCCCAGGCTTTAGTAGCGGGACCACCTTGGCCATTTTCCATTTCTCGGGTATGGCAAAGGTGGAGAGAGACAGGTTGAAGACATGCGCTAAATATTTGAAACCCTCTTTCCCTAGGTTTTTAAGCATCGGCATGGCTATGCCGTCTGGGCCCACTGCTTTGGATGGTTTAGCGCGACCAATGGCGTCCTCAACCTCTCTAGCGGTGATGGTGATTGGTGACGCGCTGAATTTGTGTTTAAGTGCGTGTCTATTGGCTCTCCGTCTATCGTTGTCGACCGTAGGATGCATTATATATTGTCGGCAGAAAGCGCTCGCGCATTTTTCCGCATCCGACAGCACCTTATCGCCAAAGGCGATGGAAACTTTGTCTTTGTGCTTAGTCGAATTCGATAGGGACTTTACGGTGGACCCAAGGTTTACCTACACCGGTAGAGAGGTTACAACCTCTTAGGTGCTCTTCCCATTTCGCCCGCTTGTGTTCGTCCACAAGCAATCTGATGCGTTGGTTTATATCCCTTATTTGGGGGTCGCCTGGATCAAGCGTTCCCTCGCTAAGCTCGCGGCCTCCGCCGGGAAGTGGGCCGGATTTCAGGAATTCTCCCGGCGGGAGTGAAATGTGCCGAGGCGGATTCAATGACCTTACGGAAGGCACGCTCCCCTTGGCGGGCATCAGTCGGGATAGGGAGGGCAGCAAAGCTGCTGTCTGTTGCAGATTTATATTCTTCCCACTTTCCTTTATTGAAGTTTATGAAAGTGCGTTTTTCGGTAACGATGAAATCGCCTAAGATAATGCGATTGTTGCCAGTGAGTAAGGCCTCGATTTTAGGGCGGTATCTACTGGGGCAACAGGTGACAGGAGGGATGTAGATGTTGATGATTTCTAGATTTGCATCGCCTGACCGGACAGATAGGCCTTGACGTTCTAAGACATTGTCCCTGCGGTCGATGCCAGGATCAAATATATGATATTGCACAGAGTGGTGTATGATAAACGCGAGGCCGCCTCCATATCCGCTCAAGCGATCTTTTCTGTGGACATTATACCCAGAACAGGTTTGCAGTGCAGATCTTGCTGTGAGTTTAGTATCTTGAATCGCAGCAATGCGGATTTTGTGCCGCTTCATGAAATCGACTATCTCCGTGATCTTCCCAGTTAGTCCATTACAGTTTAACTGCAGAGTTCTGAAGTGCATAGGGGGAGACGTCGCCACTCTGGGAGTAAGTGGCGGATGACTACGCCTAGGTTGTGGAAGGCCTGGACGCAATTGCTGTTGTGGCCTTGGGACTGGGCGCCCTTGGGTAAGCATTGGGGTACCCGGATGATTTGGGTTTGCGACCTGGCAACATGGCGCGATGAAACCCGTCGAGGGGTTGCCGTCGCGGAGACCAGAACATCTAGGAAAGTGGCACCACCCAAGGCAGGAGCTGCATTGAGCGGATGTCGCAAACCTATATATTCTGAACTGGCAGACGGTGCAAACGGAGGAAGGGACTAAGAGTCTGTTTCCCTGACCTGCATGATTAATGCCAGAAAAGAGGAGGGGAGAAGAAGACGGGGCAGGGGCTGATGCTCAGCATTGCTACCAGCTCTACTACGAAGGTAGTAGTTATGAGTGGTATCAGCTGTTTGAGTTGTTGGCGCCGTGGGGCGCGAGCAGCAGCGGGTACTTGTTGTGGCTTGCTGAGCAGTGAGGCTGCTGGAAGGTAGTGGAGGGGCGCTTAGGCGTAGACTACGGGACGCCCTTGGGCGTGAGCAGCAAGGAGCCACAAAAGATTTATAAAAGTTACGTGGACGTCGGGTTTTGGGATCAAGCCCAGAACAACCTTGTCCGATGCAACCATCCCTTGCACAGAGTATGACCGTCCTAAAAAGATTCTTTTCTGGCAAATGCAGCAAAACCATTTCTCAGGACCGGGGTCAGGGGACGGACCCGGATTGGGTTCGATACCTTCCCGGAGTAAGAGAATATGTAGCAGTCCTGCTGCAAGGAGCTGCTGGGAGGATGACAATTTGTGGGAGGGACGAAACAAATTAAATGGGGTCACACTGAAATGACAGTCCTTGGTCGGGAAAAATCCCGAGTCGCTCCGGTACATAGAACCGACTGCCTTGGGAAGCGCACATTTTATGCTCGTGCCCTGCGATTTCCTCTCATCACCATATGCTTCCAGTGAGCTCGCAAAAACAACTGGTACGATGAGGAATGTCGCGTTGCTGTGGAAAAGATGGAAGCTGCTTATAGGACCCTTCGCATACGGCCGCGGTATATTGGAGAGAAGAAGGAAGAGAACCCGTTTATATCTTACAATCAGGTACGTTACAATATCATCTGACTGATGCCCTATGGTGGTATATAAATTAAAAATTGGCCTTAGCAATTTGCGAAGTGTCCTGCTTTTATATTCCGACAAAAAAGCTGAAAACGCGAATCAACCGGAAGAAGATAAAATAATTGATGTCATCAAAAGGTAATTGTCGCGTTTATGTCTTGACAGCAACATCGCGTTCCCAGTTATAAACTTAAACTGTGAGGGAAGTCGTTTATTCGGAAACGAAGGGGAGCAGTGAAAACAAAATGAGACTAAGAATGCCAGCGAGGTTACTGTTAATTCGGCAATACTTTCCATCCTTAAGTTCTTTTTTAGTTAGAAGTACAAGCATATTACCATATATTATCTTTGGCCCATCTCGAGAACACAATTTTGAAAATAAATTTTACTACAATGTGTTTCACCTGGTATTTATTTTTATCTGTGCAAGTATGTGCCCTAGAAACCAGCTTTACATTATTAATGCGATAAGATAATTAATATCTAAGGTCGGAAAAACGATGTAGCATATTTGTAGGCAATAAGACTTTCTATACAAGTCAATTTTCAGGGCACAACAGGAACATTTTTGAGTACAACACAGTGCACCTACAATAAGGAAAACATCTGAATATATGCAACATAAAGTGTGTAGGAGAAATGGCAATTGTCTGCTTACATCCTTGTTCTTAGTTGAACTTTCTCTATGACATTGAGTCATAAAAATATGTATGCTATGATGACGCATAGCACACAAGTGTCTACAGCATGCTTACATGTATAAAGTGCATAGACATGTGGGAAGGTATATTTCCTAAGTTCAAACTTTACAATGTCCTGAGTGAATAACTATACTTGCTAAAAGAAAATATACAATAAATCTTAAAAATATGTATTTAACAGTTAACGAAAATTTAGCTCACCTGCGTATCATTAAGTATTTCCAAATGTTCACCTTTTCGGAAGCTTAAATCCTCATCTGTGCGTGCGTCATAATCATAAAGTGCAACAAATATTTTGGCATTTGCATTGGATATCTCATTTTCAGGTATTTGTGGTACTTGACGTATTTGCTCCTGTTGTTGTACAATACCACGTATTTGATCCACCGGCTGACTGCCAACACCATCCACATTGGGTACATTTGGTACGCTTTCAATGTGTGTTTTGGGAATGTCCGGTTTCTCGGAACTTAAGCAATTGCCCATATTGAAACAAAAATTTTGTTATTTTCTTAAAGCGTTGATAAACCAAAGGAATGCTGTTGCTCTACGCTTTATTGTAGCGCTGCGTCACTTATGAATTTCGGTATGTTTGGCTGAATATAATATCAGCTTAGTGGTCTGTTGCTTGGTTGGGTTTAATTGATTGGTGCTTGAGACGGGTTTGTTTATCAAACAATGTCTGTAATCGAATGAAATGCTTGTACAGCCTTTGTCCGCTGCAATGTGTTGCGTTATAATGGTTATATCGTTGTACATGCATACGTCTGTAAATATAGTTGCAATGTTGCGTTGTCTGGAGCTGGTAAATTTGGGTGTTGGTTGCTTGTTGGTTGTATTGTAATGTTTTTTTTTTTCACTTTACGCCTTTTTAACAAATTTTTTGAGCGATTTTATGTGGTTTAGCTGCATACACTCACTATTCACTTGAATAATCATTTCTTCGATTTTCTCTATAACACATTTATGATACATAAATGCAGCTGCTATAAAAATGAATTCTGCATTTTCAAACTTTTATTTTGTTTTAATTTAATGTACATATATCATGTGTTTATACATGCTTGACTTTTGTGCGTTGATTTTGTTTTTGATTAGCAAAATGGCAAATGGTATCCACACACACTCTTCAGTGAAAAAACAATTAAACACAAAAAACTCACAATTATTTGATGAAATCAGAAACCGTGACTATTTTGTTGCACATACACAATATTTAAACATTTACATTTTTATAGATAGATTTAATTAACAAAATTTACTTTGCATATATGAAAAATTAATCGCATGCAAAAAGCAGCAACGGCGCCAGCATTGTTTACTATATAGTTTGGCAGCTTAATTCGAGGTTATGTTGCGAATAGAGTGGAAGGCAGTGGACTAGGCAGTCGAATGTCATATAATGAAGGAATGGTGTTCGGAGATTTTTCAAAGTTAAAAAAAAAAATGATAAAAGCTTTAATAAAAATAAAACTATTGTATTAATAACAACAAAAACGCCATATATATTCTGTATACATAAATTTGTAAGGATTATCTCACTTTAAAATTTGAATTAAATAATCTAAAGTTTTGTTTTGAAACTGAGTCGAGAACTGTGCGTGTGAATGTGCGAATTTTCACCGATCAGCTGTTAGTTGCGCTACTTGGTAAAATTTACAATGGGCGCCAGCGTACGTGTTGACTAGTTGAAATTTTTCTGAATTTTCCTGTTTTCAAATCAATGGAAAGGGAATGTCAGTGGAAAAAAACAATCAGACGAACATCAGAGTGAAGCAAAAGTAAAATCAGTTTTCTGTGAACATAGCGGATTGATACAAGGTGGCAGCATGGTGACAGACCTACAAACATAAATAAAAATTCCATGTACTTTGTTTTTGTAAATTCGATGGAGAAATGTCAAAATCGTACGACACCGGAAGTTGATGTATCAAATCAAATAAAAAAAGGGTATAATCAGCTGTTCCATGCTGCCACCTTGCATCGTTGCGCCATGGCTGTGAATGACTTTTGACAGTTTTCTACATTGTGATTCAAAAACAGGGTGCACTTTATAGAGTATAACACAATTTTAAGGTACTCAACCGAAAATATAGTTACATAAGATTAGAAGTTAAGTACGAAAATGAAGTTAATCTCGTTATATGGAAACTAGATGTAAATAAATATCAGTTATCTGTCGTTCAAAGGCGGCGTAAACAGGTAAGTCCTGTTCCGCCAGTTTGTAGGAAGAATTAAAAAGGAGCACGACTCAAATTGAAGAAAAGCTCGGCCTTTAATTTCTTCGGAGGTTATCGCCTCTTGCCTTATTTCTTATTTTTTTATAGCTCTTCATGGAACTGGGGGGGGGGGGGGGGGGGGGGGGGGGTGGGGAGGGAGGCCTGAAGGTTCAATGTGGCCATATAAATAGTTCCCGAGATGGTCGGGCCAGCACCTTAATGGTGTTGTGTTACCGGAGCGTAACGGATCTGTATCCGACAAAGGACCATCACATCGATAACACTCCCCAAAGCCTTCGGGGAGTAACCTAATCGCTACAACAACAACAACACGACAGCATGACACTGCTAATACGCGTCCAAAAATATCGATAGAGGGGTCAAACGACGCGTCGTGACATCAGTATTAATAATCCAAAGGCCGAAAATAAAAATTTTACTTCGTTCAAAAGATATTAACGATAAACCGAAAAAGACCATTGGGTACCTCCGAAACCGGGGTGGTATACATAGTATTTTTGCGTAGAAAACCTTTCTGCGTTGGCGGCCTTCGGCCGCGCTTATGAAAATTACCCTGGGTGGGTCCATCACCGGTTTGGATACCAAAACTATGTATATCCGCACAAAACACGTATGTTCACAATTTTTGTGGGTACAAAATTACAACAACCACATGAAAAGCGCCAACTTCAACTGCAAATATCTCCAGACAGAGATAAAATTTTTCTTTTCCGCCTTCGGATTATTGTTCTCGAGATTAATACGCGTCTTTCCACACCTCTCTCGATATTTTCTGGGGGAATATTTTGAATAAGGTGCCACGATTTTCCAATTTTTTTTTCGAGGGGTGGAGGGGGTCCTAAAAATTACAAAATTATCATCCGCATCTCTAGGAAACTCTTAGTTATGAAATATAAGCTTTTTAATTTCCAAATTTAGTAAAATTTCAACTTAAGTCCTGCACTTAAAATTCGGGTCGCACATGTTGATAGCGGTATCAAAAGACGCGTAGTTGCGTCAAGATTCAGAATCCGAAAGCAGAAAATATATTTTTTATCTCGTTTAAAAGTTATTCGCGGAAAACCCGTCGATACTATTGTCGCTTTTTTCGTTGTTGCAATTAAACAACGAAAACATATGAAGGTGGTGAATAGTGTTGCCAGCTCCGCAACAATATCTTTTTATCTTGGTAGAACATTATAAGGTGGTGGCACGTCGACATAAATGGAAACAAACATACACTATCAATGTATTTTGTTTTTGTAATTCTCTGAATAATTTGAAATTAAAGTATTTAATTTACCGAAACGCGAGATTTTTAAGTAAATATTAAAATATTTATGATAAGAATTTAGAAAAAGGGGCTTAAGTGCAGAATAGATACATTTGTCAAAAAAAATAAATAAAAAATCGGACTTTATAGATTTTTATGCTGATTCCAGCGGTATATTTCTTTTTTGGTGAAAATGAAAGGTTTCGGGGTAATTCCATGTCAAAAGGCGAAATTATGAATTTTTAAAATCAAAATATCTCTGAAACTAGTGGATGGATTTCAAAAATTAAAAAATCGAAAAATAACTTTTAAAAATACCTTTCATCTGATGTATATATATCTTTAACTTTTCTAGTCTTTATTTACCAAAAATTTGAAAAAGCTTTTTTTGGGCCCATGCACAGTAATTCTGCGTAGAACACCTTTCTGCATAGGCGGCCTTCGGCCAAGTGTGTGGTATAACCGTGGCTACCGCCACGGTGATGTCCTTCCGTATAGTATGCCCTTCTGCGTAGGCGGCCTTCGGCCGCACTTAAAAAAAAACCCTTAGCCGATCCAACACCGGCTACGCCATGCACAGTAATTCTGCGTAGAAAACCTTTAAAAAAATTTACCTTAACCGATCAGACACCGGCAACAAGAAAACTAACATAAAGACTCACCTCCAAACAAACCTGTCAAAGAGTTTTACAAAATCAAAATACATTGATAGGGTATGTTTGTTTGCATTTATGTCGACGTGCCACCACCTTATAATGTTCTACCAAGATAAAAAGATATTGTTGCGGAGCTGGCAACACTATTCACCACCTTCATATGTTTTCGTTTGTTTAATTGCAACAACGAAAAAAAACGACAAGAGTATCGACGGGTTTTCGCGAATAACTTTTAAACGAGATAAAAAAATATAGTTTCTGCTTTCGGATTCTGAATCTTGACGTAAATACGCGTCTTTTGATACCGCTATCGACATGTGCGACCCGAATTTTAAGTGCAGAACTTAAGTTGAAATTTTACTAAATTTGGAAATTAAAAAGCTTATATTTCATAAACTAAGAGTTTCCTAGAGCTGTGGATTCCATTTTGGTGATTTTTACGACCCCCTCTACCCCTACTAATCAACAAAGGGTTGATAATATAAATATAATAGGTTTGAATTATATAAAATTCAAGCCATTTTTTGACGCGTATTAGCAGTATCATGCTGTCGTAAAGAATTACCGTGAATGCATTTAATCATTTCAATTTTTGTTCACACGAGAAAATACGACACAGTGCGATATACATAGTATGCCCCTAAGTTTATAACGATTTACAGTGAAACTATTATACACGAGTCACCCTGTAGTCAAAACGAGATTAACACAAAAACGTTGAACAAAAATTTCACAAAGGATATGAAAGGAATTCGATGATTCGATCATGTTGAAGTTTGTTCGGCATTTGTTGAAGTTACACATTCATTAGTATTTCGTTTTATCACTGAAGACAATGCTTTATAAATAAACAGGCACTCGGATATCACGCCGCTTTTTTTATGTTTTTCAGCAAGTTAATTTTTCAGTTCACAAATTTTCTTTTCCGCTGGCGTTCGCTTGCTGTTCTTAACGCTTGATAGATGCATCGACCACTTTTTTCAAACGCCCCTGATGTTTTGTTATAGATTTTTAATTTTCGTTTCCAATTTTACCTTGGCAAGTGAAACAAAAACAAATATGCAAAACGTTTTTCTACAATGGAATTAGGTTTTTACACAAAAAACAATATTATACATTATAAAGAGATATTAACTCGAACGAACAGCACCCGACAACGTCGCTAATACTTGACATTAGTGATGGAACGATATTTCGCTATTGGTGATTGCATCGCCGTGAATGAAAAATCGCTAATAGCAATAGCTATATATATCAATTGGCGATTTTCCTTCAGAATGACATTCTGATACTAACATGCCAACCTAATATAAACGCACGCAAGTCACTTTCTGTCGAATATGTCTCATGCGCATAGAACTTGTATGAGAGCAACCCAAATTGAATTTGCTGCGTGAAAACTTAACTCGATTTCCAATTTTTGTTCTGCGAGACATTTCGATTTGACGTTTGCATACATGCTTTACGTTGTCGCAACGCATGCTTATTTAGGTTAGGGCAACAAACGCCAGTTGTTTGCGTGCGCTAAAAAAACGCAGTGCGGTTTTATTAGGTTGGAATGTAATAGGGATAGCGGCGATGCAATGACCGATAATGATATAGCGATCATCGCTACTAGCTCACCAAATATATCAGTGATTGACATTTTAGCAGCGTTTTGCCAAAAGCGATATTTCTTCATGAAGCTATATTTCTTCACTCGGTTGTGTTGACTTGTAGCTAGTTTGCTCTCTTAGGCGGCGTTATTATGAATTGATAGTTTTATAAATGACGTTTGATCTGGTTGGCTGCGAAAATTTGCTTGTATTAATTTATTAAAATCCGTTTTAATACCAAGTGAAAGATGAAAGGAACTTATAGTAAAAAAAGCAGTGAAATGTGGCAATTTTATGAGTCCATAAAGAAACGCATGCAAAGCGCGGTGATATTTGCAAAAGTCCCCGTTCATATAAATATTTCATGAAGTGTATAAAAGAGATTAAATGACTGAATTTTTTTGTTTTTAATTACAAATGACGCCAAATAGATCTGGGTTTTTGGACTTGGTCTAAGATTTGTTGTCTGTGTAATTCCTGAGTTAATACTTCTAGGCAGTAGCCGTTAGAAGTTTTATAAAATTTGCGTTTTTAAATAAAACAATTATAGAAATCTATATCACTCGTCTTATTGTAAGCAGATTAAAGCAAACTTTAGGTTTTTTTGGGAGAATGCAATTCAAGTTTTGTCATATTATATGGTTGAGTTCTCCGGATAATTTCTAGGGCACTGAAGTGAGTGGCTAATTTTCTATCAAATAATATTTTTATAATAATTTGAAGAATTTGTTATATTTTTACTCTGCATTTTTTATTAAATATTAATTCACTTTACTATAAAAACATTATGCAGGCAAATACAAATTTCATAATAAATTCATACGGAGTATTCTGAATACATCGGTGTAATATAAAAATAATAGTAATAAATCCTGTTTTTATGGTCTCACATATACAGATTTTTTCTTATTGATTCATCTTACATTTAAAAATCAAAGCATTTTCAATTAGTAAAATTTATATAACAAAGATGCATAGACATCTATTTCAGCTAGTTTCATCTCGCTGAGTGTAATACGAGACTGAACATAATATCATCATCATAATATCTCAGAAAATTAGAATTTCACACTACATCAGTTTACAATAAAAGGTATATATATTTTTCTTTTTATTCCAATTTTGGTTCTTATATTCTGTATACTAAATTAAATTAATGTATAACATTCAATCTACTCCGGTAAACAAACTTAAACATTCATTTTTTATATCCAAGTATACAAATTGCAGATTCGCTTATTAAAAATAAATTAAAGCGATCGCTATAGCTGTAAAAAATAGCCCCGACTCAAAAATCGCCATATCTATTTTTACTGACAGCTCACAATCGCTTTATCGCCCTTCATATCTTCTGTATAGATGCCCTTGTTAAAAATAAATTAAAGCGATCGCTTTATCTATAAAAAAATTGCCATGATTCAAAAATCGCCATATCTATTTTCACTGATCGCTGTTTCGTCCATCACTATTTGACATGTATGCAGTCACAATAGTCACGAATGCAATGGCTATAAGTGATGCCAGATCTGTGCGAGTTGGTTGTGAATGAATGAAGAAGCATTTAGCTCTTTAAAGAGCACCCAGTTAAGCAAACATTTTAAAATACGTAAATAATGCAATGTACCATTCGCCTACAAAAATGTTTGAAAAACTATTTTTTTCAAACATTCACCACTTGTATGAATTGGCAATGATATATATTCTCTTTGGGAGTGGTAGTGGGATGAGGAATGGGAATGGCGAGTGGTAATACGAGTTGGAGTGGGATAGGGATTAGGATTGTGAGATTGATGAGAGTGGGAATGGTGATGAGAACAGGAATGGAAGTCAGTGTGGGAGCGGGGACGGGAATGGGATTAAAAGTGGAAATGTGATTGGAAGTGGGATTGGGACGGAGATAAATGGAATAGGGGATGGACAATATAAAAAGACAATAGACGATTAAAACAAGTACAGGTGTCTAAGTTCGGGTGTCACCGAACATTATATACTCAACGGGAGCTTAAATTGTAAATTTCATTTCAGATAAATTACTTTTCTACATAACACGTGGCACCGCACGTCAAAAAAAAATGTCTCCCCATTTCCTCTTACAATAATACTTGATAAGTGAAATATCATTGACTCAAATCAATTTTTGTTGTTTACGGCCTTTTTATTTAAAAAGTTATTGACTCAAAACTATTTTTTGCTAAGTTATAGCTTATTACCTTTGGCGACCGAGCTTTGATCGGCAACGTTTCGTTGTACTGGCAACGTTTCTCGAGTATCTTCATGCGCCGTATTATTAATTTCAAAATTTTGTTTAGTTATATACTACGAAAGTCTCACAATTTTATTACATTCCGATATCTTGTAAATTTCGCGAATAACAACTATCAGTTAGTTTAATTAAATGTCAACTTACTTCCCTAAGCGCAATCTGTTGGTAAGTAGTTAAATGGTTAGATGTCGTTTTCAAATTGAACATATGCCTCTAGTGGCCAACGGTAGCAAATTACCATGGTGAGATATCTTTTTGCTATGGTGAGAAATCTTTCTAATAGTAATCTGTGAGAAATTGCAATTATTAATTTCATATTTGCCAAAAATATGCATTTTAATATAGTTTGCTGGAATTTGCCAAGGTGTCTTGATATTGCATTTCAATTTTATTAGCGTGTGTGAAATTAAGAAAATTAAGTCGAATCAGGTGTAAGATTTTTTACGAAGATTTTTAACTTTAATGTTCTCCTTTAAAACTTTAATAGAATATGAATAAGTATAGTGCTATTTCGTATAACTACCCCAACCCTAAATGGCAACCCTACTCAAAAATGTCCCTATTGTAATGCGGAGTGAAATACCTTTCGTCTGATACCCATATCGGCATATCTCATGCAATTTTTTTTTAAATTTCGAATAGGGGGCAACCTTGTGAAACATTCTGAGTGGTAACACCTAGGTAGAAAGTCTTAGAAGGTGATACATTATCTCTGTGCCAAATTTCATTTAAATCGGTTCAGCCGTTCCCGAGATCGTTCGGCTATACAAACAAACAAGAATTGCTCGTTTAAAGTAATAATATAATTCTAGTCTACGACCCTTTTCAACTTGCTTTATATCTAAGTTGCCGTGGTCTTTAAGCGATCTCGTCCATTTTTACCAGAAATATTTTCTGCTATAAGGAAAATATGTGTACACAATTTCATTACGCTACATTAATTTTTCTTCGAGTTATGGCTCCCAAAACATAGAAAATTGCTTAGTCATAAAAGGGCGGTGCCACACCCATTTTTAAAATATTTAGTGTTTTCCAATTTAATTTAGAAAGTAAAATTTCATTGATTATTTTTGTCTACGACCCTTTTAAAAATCTTTTATATAATAGTGGGCGTAGTCTTTAACCGATCTCGTCCATTTTTTCTAGAAATATTTCCTGCTATAGGGAAAATTTGTGTACCCAATTTTATTACGATCCGTTAATTTTTCTTCGAGTTATGGTTCCCGAAACATAGAAAATTGCTTAGTCTTAAAAGGGGCGGTGCCACACCCATTTTTTAAAATTTGAAGTTTTTCCTATTTGTTGTTATAAATCCACTTGGGAAATGAAATACCATTAATATAAAGCTCTTTTTTTGCAAAGATATAGCTTATTTTATTCGTCCACAACCCTTTTAAAAATCTTTTATATAAAAGTGGGCGTGGTCCTTAACCGATTTCGTAAATTTTTCTTTAAGGCATTCCTTAAAGTAAAGGCAACCTCTCTGCCGAATTTTGTTACGATAGGTTTAACGATTTTTGTTTTATGATTAATAATATTTGTAAAATAGATTTTATGACAAGTGGGCGGTGCCACGCCCATTTAAATTTTTTTTTTTCAAATTTTTATCAAGAGTCTCAATATCAGTCCACATGTCAAAAAATCTACAATCTAGGTGTATTATTTACTAAATAATCAGGTCGTATGTGTTTTCCAAAATTTTATATATATAAAAAGTGGGCGTGGTTATCATCCGATTTCGCTCATTTTCAATACCAATATATTCTGGGTCCAGATAAGCTCGTGTACCAAATTTGGTGAAGATATCTCAATATTTACTCAAGTTATCGTGTTAACGGACGGACGGACGGAAATGGCTCAATAAAATTTTTTTTCGACACTGATTGATTTTGATATATGGAAGTCAATATCTATCTCGATTCCTTTATACCTGTATAGCCAACCGTTATCCAATCAAAGCACGCTGAGTATAAAGAGAATGTTATAGGGAGTAAAGAGGAGAACCGAGGCTACTTTTTAAAGGTAGGCGAACCAATTTTCGTGCATGATGAAGTCTGCCGGGTACACTAGCTGATAATAAATAAATACAAGGTCCGATAGCCTCCGCCAACTCCGAACAACAGCTGCAAGGCAGATGAGTTTTCGCTGAGAAGTTTTCATGGCAGAAATACACTTGGAGTGTTTGCCAAATGTGCTTCTAATTGAAAATTTTTCGCTGTTGCTTTGCCGGGACTTGAACCCAGGATCTTCGGTGGGTAGGCGAAACTCGCTACTACCACACCACTCCGGCCGGCAATTAGTAAAAAATTAATAAAAAATTGCTTTCCCATGAACTAAAGTAAATATCCACCTTACTTAAAACTACCCCAAGAAATCTGAGCTGTCCTCTTTGCAGTCCTGGCGTCGGCAGAGAAAGTGTGGAATGAAGTCGTTCTTTTCGTCGTGTTGTTGTTGTAGACAAAAAGACATTCCCCGAAGCACCATTAAGGTACAAGCCCGACCATCTCGGAAACGATTTAATAAGACCACATTGTTATGGAACATAGAGTCGCCAGAGTCCAGATTGCTAAAGAAACAGGATTCGCCACTGAGGTTGAGAATTGGGTTGGGGAAGCTATGGTTGCTCTACACAACCCCTTGAATCACTATTTCAGTTGCCTCTTACGACAGGCATTACTGCCGTGGGTATATTCTAACCCCTAATCCGCTAGCGCGATTTTCTTCTTCATCCTGAAAGTTTCTGGATGGAAAGTTGTTTGGTATACACCGTCGTCGAAGCATCAGTAGAAAAGTACCCAACATAAGCCTTGCCCTAATAGTGTGTTCTCAGATTTTCCTGCGGGCAGTAGTACGTGGTGGCTTGCCACTTCGTTCATATGCATTTCGGTGTCTTTCCTGACTATGTCATGAACAAATACACTCCCTTCGTGCACGGAGAAGCGCAAATTGAGAAAACACCAAATAACCCATGACCCTTTTGCAGGTATAATACGCACCCTGAACTTTTTATACTCAGCGTGTTTTGCACACAGAGTATATTAACTTTGATTGGATAACGGTTGGTTGTATAGGTATAAAAGAATCGATATAGATATAGACTTCCATATATCAAAATCATCAGTATGGGAAAAAAATTTGATTGAGCCATGTCCGTCCGTCCATATGTCCGTTAACACGATAACTTGAGAAAATATTGAGATATCTTCACCAAATTTGGTACACGAGCTTATCTGGACCCAGAATAGATTGGTATTGAAAATGACGAAATTGGATGATAACCACTTTTTATATATATAACATTTTGGAAAACACAAAAACCCTGATTATTTAATAAATAATACACCTAGAATGTTGAAATTTGACGTGTGGACTGAGACTCTTGATCAAAATTTGGAAAAATTTTTTTTAAAATGGGCGTGGCACCGCCCACTTGTGATAAAATCAATTTTACAAATATTATTAATCATAAAACAAAAATCGTTAAACCTATCGTAACAAAATTCGGCAGAGAGGTTACCTTTACTATAAGGAATGCTTTGAAGAAAAATCAACGAAATCGGTTAAAGACCACGCCCACTTTTACATAAAAGATTTTTAAAAGGGTCGTGGACGAATAAAATAAGCTATATCTTTGCAAAAAGGAGATTTATATCAATGGTATTTCATTTCCCAAGTGGATTTATAACAATAAATAGCAAAAACTTCAACTTTTAAAAAATGGGCGTGGCACCGCCCCTTTTATGATAAAGCAATTTTCTATGTTTCGGGAGCCGTAACTCGAAGAAAAATTAACGGATCGTAATAAAATTGTGTACACAAATTTTCCCTATAGCAGGAAATATTTCTAGAAAAAATGGACGAGACCGATTAAAGACCACGCCTACTTTTATATAAAAGATTTTTAAAAGGGTCGTAGACGAAAATTATAAGCTATATCTTGACGAAAAAGAGCTTTGTATCAATAGAATTTTACTTTCTAAATTGAATTATAACATTAAATTCGAAAACACTAAAATTTTTGAAAATGGGTGTGGCACCGCCCATTTTATGACTAAGCAATTTTCTGTGTTTCGGGAGCCATAACTCGAAGACAAATTAACATATCGTAATGAAATTATGTACACATATTGTGACGAATATTAGCAACGCTAAGGGATACTATCATCTCTAAGCCAATACTAAGTAGTAACTTGTATGCACATCAACAAGTCAATCATTATGTCTATACGTATGTATAGCACAAACACATGCATATATCTGAGATACTCCCAAAAGTGGGCAATCATCTGTGGAAATATCACTCACATATACACGTGCATATGAGAAGCTATAACGTGCATCTGAGTTATAGCTGGTGAGTTTATAACTGGTAAACAAGTAGCAAATTCTAGAAATAGAAACATCTAGAAATATGTCAAGGAGGAAACAAAAGAGTATAAAAGTAGCAGCTGAGGCACGACGAATCAGTTTGATTTAAGCACGCTATCTGTTGGTAGTAGAAGTGTTATTGTGAAAGTAGTCTAATAAAGACCATTTTGCATTATTGAATATTTAGTTACAGTTTAGTGATTCGAAGGTTAGCAGAAGGTTGCAAATAACCGGAATTTCCCCAAATTCGTTACAATATTTTCCTTATAGCAGAAAATATTTCTAGTAAAAATGGAAGGGATCGCTAAAAGAACGGCAATTTAGATATAAAACAAGTTTAGAAGGGTCGTAGACTAGAATAATAAGCTATAACTTAGCAAAAAATAGTTTTGAATCAAGTTTTATTGTAAGAGGAAATGGGGAGAAATTTTTGTTTTAACGGGCGGTGCCACGTTTTATGTAGAAAAGTAATTTGTCTGAAATGAAATGTACAATTGAAGCTCACGCTAAGTATATAATGTTCGGTTACACCCGAACTTAGACACCTTTACTTCTTTTGTTCCGTTCAGTTTAGCGAAGTTGAAAAGGGAAATTTTGTTGTTTTAATGTACATGACGAGCTGGGTTTGAGTGGGATTCACCTCCAGCTTATTTTGTCCCCTCCCATCGCGTATTTTCCGTGACTTTGCTAATCGTTGTAGGCAATTAAGCTGGGATCAGTAACACTAAGCCATCAGCGTAGCTGACTTTCTTTTGTTTCGGGGTTTACAGGGTTCCGTTAACTACCAGTATCAATAGAAGAGGGACCCCACGCCACCTGAAAGCCGTTCTACATACCAAGCTTGTGTCTAATGTTAGGTTGACAATCTACTTCTGATCATACCTTTATGCTTATGCATCTATGGAGCTATATATTTTAGGTATAATAAAGCCTTAAATATTCATCTTAGTTATTAACAATTTGAAGTTTTATTATTAACATTTGTTAAAGCAGTATTCTTACTAACAATTACTTTGCTATTTAAACTTAAATTTAGTTTTTAATTCCATAGTCAATAAATAATTTCCGTGCTATTAAAACACAATTGTAAGAAAAATAAATTGCAACAGTAAATTATTTAAAAAACCAATAACCTACGGCATGCCACTGTAAGTACAGAAATGAAATATTTGTGATCTATTGTACTAACATAATCTGTAACTAAATAATAATTGGAAATCTTTCGAGGTATTGTCGTCTAGTATTAAAAGTTCGATGAACGAATTCTATCCTTGCTGCATATTTGGACGATTTATATTGGCAGTATACGTACTGTCCCCATCCGTGTTGGCAGTGTTTGTTGTATCTTGTTGAAGTTCTTGTACGTTTGCACGGCGTTCCTGCTGACGCACCAGCTCATAGTAGAGACCACGTGTCGCCATTAATTCCTCATGCTTGCCGGACTGGAATATAAACATGAATTTCTTAAGAGGATATAAATAAAAATTCACTGTTCTTACCTCCACTATACGACCATGTTCCATTACCACAATCAAGTCCGCGTTCCTTATTGTCGATAAACGGTGTGCGATCACCAAAGTAGTGCGATTTAAAACCGCGGTATCTAAAGCCTTCTGTACCTCAGATTCACTTGTTGCATCCAATGCACTAGTAGCCTCGTCTAATATTAAAACTTTCGGATTTTTCAACAAAGCACGTGCTATAGCGATACGTTGCCGCTGTCCACCACTTAATTGTGTACCACGCTCTCCTACATTGGTATTGTAACCTTCAGGCAAAGTTGTAATGAAATCATGTGATTGTGATAGTTTGGCCGCATTAAAAACGTCTTCCTCTTTGGCTTCAGCACGTCCATATCGTATATTCTCCAGTATTGTAGTTGCGAAGAGTATGGGCTGCTGTTCAATGAAACCGATTACGTTGCCACGCAGCCAATATGGCGCAATATCAGCAAGTTTGTAACCATCTAATTTAATAGTACCCGCGGTGGGTTCATAAAAACGTTCAACTAGCGCTGCGACCGTTGATTTTCCGGAGCCTGAGGCACCCACAAGTGCGACTGTTTGGCCGGGACGTAATGTAAGGTTGAAATCTTTCAAAACTATCTGTTTAAGAATATAGAAAATATAGAAGTTTTTAGCGTATATTTCATAATGCAATATTATTTTTGGGAGTAAAATAAATAAAACTTAGGAGGAAAAGCTAAGATCACTTGAGGTTGAAATTTGTTGCCTTTCATTCTGTGCTGAAATAATTTCACATCGCTATTCCTGCCAACTTACATGTTCTGGCCTTGAAGGATATGCGAATGTTACATTTTCAAAACGAATTTCACCGTTGAGGTGCTTTTGTGGAATCTCATAACCATGCAGTAGCTCCACTTTAGGCTGCAGCTGCAAATACTACAAATACAAAAGAATATTATTTGGGAACGATTAAAATCTGCAAATTGAACTATAGCTACCTCAAACACCCTGGAACCCGCAGTCATTCCACGTATCATTGTGCCCAGCAATATAGAGCCCTGAGCCAAAGACCGTTGCACACCTTGCGAAGCAACGAGAAAAGCCATAAGAGCACCTGGTGAGAGACTCTCCGTGGACATAAGATGACCACCCATAAAAAGCGTGGTTAGCACCAAGCCGTTGAGGAAGAAATTTGTTAAACCCTGAAATACGGCAATGCCATAACCAAGCTCCTCTGCCAAATGCGCAGCCTCATTTGTTTCCTTAGTGAATAGCTCAATCTCACTGTACTCACAAGCACTTGAACGCACAGTACGTACATTGGAGAATGCCTCTTCACATACACCCGTTGCACGTTCGGACTATAAATAAATACAATAAGCATTCAGCTTTCTTTGCAAGTAAATGCCGCTCACCTGAGATTGTGCGTTTTTACTCAAACAACGCAACTTCCGCCCCAGATATGACATGAACGCCACAACCACTGGTACTGCAGCCAACGCAATTGCAGCCATATGTGGTGAGATAAGAAACAGCGATACGCCACCGCCTACAAGTTGGGCCATACTGCGTAAACCTTGTGAAAAGAATTGCTTGAAACATGCTTTGAAGTCTTGCACATCAGCGGTAAGACGATTCACGAGTTCACCCGTGCGGTTAGCATCGAAAAAAGCAATATCCTGCAATAAGATCTGCTTGAAAAGATCTTGACGCAGTTTAGCCGCTAACCGTTCACCAATGCGACTAAGCAGATAGATGTAGATAAATGTGAAACCAGATTGTAAAAAATACAGACTGAGTAAATTACTCGCTGGACGTCGAACATCATTGAAAAACGAATTGTGGAGCGGATCTTTGACGTAGGTGTTAGCGTAACGAGCTAGTGTGTTGACAAGATCGCCGAGAAGATTGGGAATACGTATATTGATGAAAGCCACAATGAGGGCGGCCTATTTGATAGGAAAGAAAGTTGAGTTTTAGTTATAGTTCTAATATTAGATATGATGTTAATGGTTGTTAGTTTTATACAGCATCCTGTGCTAGAGAAAAAACGAGGAAGTAGATTTTGCGAGTTATTGAATACAAAGCTTCTCCAACCCAAATGTCAACCTCACCTTAAGGTGTGTACTGTTACAGATATGAACGTATCATTCACATATTTGGCAAGCGGGATAAGGCTGATATCGATAGAATTGATAATATTGAACTGTTCTGTTGTTGTAGGAGTGTAATCGATGTTGATGAACCTTTGCTGAATATAGATCCGATAAGTTCTGGTAACAAGCACTATTGAGGTACTAACCCCGACGATTTCGGGAACGATTTTAAATGACCACATTGAAACTTCTGGCCATTCCGCTCCCCACCCCTAGTACCATGAGGAAATTGAGGCCGCCACAGCCTTGACTGCTAAATATGTGTATGATACATTCATATTTGCTACAGGATTCCCCTCGCGTAGGTGAGGTTGACAATTGGGTTTTAAGAGCTATGAAGCTTGAGTTGCTGGCACCTACAGTAGTTCTTCTTCTTGTGGCGACGTATGACATACAGGGCATACATTCCAATCTGAGTTTAGTCTGGTTAAGAGTTCAACCTATTACAGTACTTAGATCGGCTCTGTGAGGTGATACTCCGTAGGCTTAGCTTTCTAAATTGTCATTAAATTGAACAATTGCTTATCGGTGAGCAATTGGATCGTAAGACTGAAAGGAATACATCTAGTGGCTGTATTGAAAGTCACAACCATCTAATGCTTTACCATCAACGCCTTCTTGTCCAATCCCCAGTCACTGCCGACAAATGAGTTTTGAATGTGAAATAATCCTAATAAAACTTAACTGTAGATAAGTTGATAGTCAGTAGCGTGGTACGGCACCACAAACCGACAAAAACATATAATTATATACCCTTCTCCCATGCCCTTGAATATAGGGTGGCCGTACATTTAGTCGGTGAAAGTGGAAAACTAGACAATGCGAAGAAGCTGGAGAAATCAGGGAGAACCAGCTTCATCCATTCGCAAATGAAACTGCTGCAACTCAATATCGGTGTCCTCTCGAAGCCACAGACATCTTACCAACATGCTGGTCGTCTTATCGTTAGGGTAGTTTTGGTTATTGAGCAAAATGGTCCCTTGTATCTTCGTTACTGAAGAAGTGAGAGATATAGTATGATTCGGCTCTACTTGTTTCCATATTTAAGGAAAGATAAGGGTGGACAAAAGTGGGTTGGATTTTTTTGTTGTTTAGCTAACTCCTTGAACGTGTTTTAGCTGTTAGTGTTACTACGTCTGGTTGCAATGGCGAATGCTTGGAGCTTTTTCTCTCAGCTTATAAGACGTATGTTAAGTGCACTATGTGTTATGTGACTGCCATCAGTTGTGATAATAGCGCTGATAGTTTTTAATGAATATTACGTGCGTCACCAATATTTGAACCGATAAAGAAATAATAAATTTAAAGTAAAATTCTATAAAAGATTTTAGATCTTATCGTACTACTACTTCTTTTGCAATAAATGAAATAATCGAAAAAGCTCACCGCAATCGCTCCAACCAACTCCCACAAATGTGGCTCCAAATATGACCAGAATCGACGCCAATCGAATTTACCAGCTTCTGGTTGTAGGGTTTTCTGCAGCACTCCAGCCAGCCGGTTACCCTCGCATTGCACTTGCCGAGCGAACGCCAAATATGTGCGTGTGCCCAAACCCAATGAAACGCCACAACCGCCCAGTAGTAAAAGGCGAGTATTCAATATACGTTTCCCACTTGTGACTGAAGCTCTAAAAGCTTTCTGCTCCACTACGCGTAGTAATTTGTTGGAATTTTTTAAGTGGGCGCTAAAACAGTGTATGCGACAGAGATGTGATTGAGGCACCGTTTGGCGTTTTGGCAATTGTGCTAAATGGCGGCTAAAAAAATATTAAAGCAGATTTATTTTTTGACCACATAATTAAATTAATATGCAACTCATAAAACAATAACAAAAAACGCTCTAAAATTCCCGCAGCATGACATAATCACACTTATGAAGCGCCGCTTCGCGTTTGTAATTGTTCGGACGCACCTACAGCTAGCTCCCAGCAATCGAAACATATTCGTCACACTTTTCTTATTGTTGGTCAACCACTGTTTCCGCACAATAATTAAATATTGCTTATGGAATCTTAAAATTTGTTAGGAATTTCCACCTCCAGCTGCCGTTCTTAAAAAAAACAGGTAAAATTCACGCACGCACCCAAACAACCTTGCAAAAAAAAAAAACACCAAAACAAAAAAAGTTGCGGAAATGTCAAAATATAATAACAAAGTATATGTAAAACAACAATAAACAAATACTAAACAAATTGAAATCAGCTGTTATTTGGCGCTGCCATATATTTGGAAGGCTTTTATTTATGCACATGTTTGTAGCGTTAAAACTAGTGTGACGACTTTCCGAAAGGTGACGCCTTGGTTCGTTAGTCAGCATTGGGGTGTTGCCGACGACTAGAGTTGTGCTTTTTCGATCATTTCAGAGATTCGAATCTTGTGTTCTTTTTCTGATTAACGAACAAGTTGCTCTTTTTGTTCATCCGTTCTTTTTTTTTAAAGCAAATTTGATCACTGCTGCTCGCACCCGCGAAAAAAGCTAACAAGTATAGATGGGGGTGTGTATGCAGCAATGCTTTGTGTAGGTATATTTAAATGAGTAATGAATAAATAAGTTAATATATATATGTATAATTAACTTCAAAAAGTTACAAATTTCAGAAGATCCAGGAAATTGAAAGAGTACAGACACAAATTGTAAATATGAACTTTTCAAGTTTAATAAATCTAATAATTTACAAAAACATGTTTTTCATATATAGTCTATACATATATTGTTGTAGTAGTGCCACACACAAAGATGGCCCCACATATCTTTAGTGTAAGTGGCATCATCGACATTCGTGCTCACTGTGAATTTCTGCGTATGTATGTATGAATTTACAATGTTCGCAAACGAGAAGAGAGAGACAATAACATTAGATAAAACGAACTAAAAGAACAAAAATCGAAATCGAAGATCTAGTTCACTTGTTCAGTTGAGAGACCCGGTCAATTGAACAAGTTCAGAACGAAACGACCCAACTCTACCGTCGACTGTTGTGTGGCTTTCTATTTGTCGATGTGCGACTGTTGCTTTCTTTAGTCATCGCCCCATTAAATATGTGAAACAACACAAGTTGTCACCAAAGTCCAAGGAAGCTAGCAGTTTCAACAAGGGTGAAACATAGGTGCTTGGAGCGTAGGTTTCACTGGTTGCTTTCTCTCAAGTACCATTCAGGTGCAGACTACATTCATTGCGAAGTCTTTTCCTTGAGGGCGAACGTTTTGCCCCAGCGGGTTAGGGGGTCAGAATATTCCCGCGGTAGGTATGCCTGATTCAAGGGGCTGTGTAGCGCAACCCTTCAGGTTGCCAGCGCAATATATAGCTTCTCCAAACCAAATTGTCAACCTCACCTATCCGCGGCGAATCCTGTTTGACTAACAGACGAGGCTCTGGCGAGATGGTTTAATGTGGCCACATAAATCGTTCCCGAGATGGTTGGTCTAGAACCTAATGGTGCTGTGGTACCGGAGGGTACCGGATCTATATCCGGCAAAGGACCATTACATCGATAGCACTCCCCAAAGCCTTCGGGGAGCAACCTTATCGCTACAACAACAACAGGGCGAACGTTTTCGACTCTCCCGCCGATCTGTTCCCCCCCCTCGTGAAATAGGTGTTGACAGCGTAGGTTTTACAGGTTGCATTCCCTCAAGTACCATTCAGGTGCAGACTACAGACATTGCGGTGTCTTTCCTTTGAGGGCGAGAAATTCGACTCTCCCGCCGATCTGTTTCCCCCTCTCGTACAATAGTGGGTCTCCTTTTCAGGTCGCATGTACTATGGTTGACTGTAACTTTTGTAGTTGTTGTTGTTGTATTAACCATAAAGCCACTCCACGAAGGTTTTGGGGAGTGTTATCGATGTTGATGGTCCTTTGCCGGATATATATCCGGTAGTTTCCGGTAACAAAGCACCATTAAGGTACTAGCCCGACCATCTCGGGAACGATTTATATGGCCACATTAAACCTTCAAGGCCATCCTCCCTCCCCACCCCCTAGTTCCATGAAGAGCTTGGGGTCCCCAGAGCCTCGTCTTTTAATGAAACAGGATTCGCCGCTGGTAGGTGAGATTGAAAATTTGGTTGGAGAAGCTATATATTGCGCTGGCAACCCCTTGAGAGGGTTGCGCTACACAACCCCTTGAATCCCTAACTTTTGTGGTCTCTTCGCCGGATGGTTCTACTTCGGTTTGGCTTGCTCGACCGGTGGTGATTAACCCTTTACTGGTCATATCCTTCCTTATCGGCGCGATTAATCCACCGGCCGGATGGTTTTCCTTATCTTTCACATTTGTCGCCCTTTCCAACTTTGGTTTGGCTTAGTCCACTGGCGGGGATTTCTGCTGCATTTCCCACTGCGATGTAAGGTTCTGTTGCTTATAAATTTTTTCGCCTTCTTGATGATCTTACCGGCATGTTCCTAAAAAAGGGCAGATTCTTTCGCCATAGGAACTAGATGGCTCATGGAGTAGATTCCCTCGCCCTGCTTTTCCCTTCGGTGTTTATTGCTAGTGCCCAGTTAACTTCCATTCGGCCTTCCCTTCATTCAATTTGTTGTTTTTCTTGTTGTTGTTTGGCAGAACCCCTTGACGTGGTAACGCCATAGTATCTCCCCAAGGCGGCCCAATGCTGGGGAGACGCCGTTATAATAGAGCCGGTGTTGTGAACCTCCTGGCAGCAAACCCGTTCAATGGGCACGGTGATTTGCACCATTTACTAGAGGGTCGCAAGTCTTGCTTGCCGCTCACATTCGGATCTGACCACCTAGAAGTTGAGGCTGTAGCTACCTACATCAGTATGTTGCCTGTCATAGCGAGACGGGTATACCCCCTAAGAGGAAGGAAATTAAATGCCAAACAAACAGTTTCTGTTAAATACTCAGAAACCTGGGGATCCTAAGATCTGATCAAAGAGGCCACACATCCCAGGAACACTGTGCATCTCCGCAAGTACTATGAAGAAATCCGGCATACAAGAGTTCAGACTTTTAAAGCAGATGGGCATAAGAAGGCTTCATCCTCGAAGAGTCGGTAAAGTCGTATGCCGGTAAATAAATGCCCGACGAAAGCTATTCTCAGAGTCAAAGCAAGGTGGAATCAGCGCCTTTAAAATATGACTCTTTGTTCCAACCCTATTGAAACTGCAAGTTTCCTTGGACTTCAATTGAGTATATCGATGATAATTTGTGGGCAATCGCAGCTGTTAGATGCGGCAAAGGCCTGCTAAAAACGTTCATTTATATTTACCGCAAGAGATATAAGCCAGTGACGTAAAGATCTTTTCGCGGCTTTGAACATATAAGGCAGCTCGGATTGGAAGAATGGTAGCTACCTCAGTAGCAAAAGCTCACTTCGAGTACATGATGGTCCGTTTTCATACCACATGACGTGACGTAAGCCTTAATTACTTAAATAATTGATCAGTAGCAATGATGTAGCTAGGATAAATCCAGCAGAGATCTGAATAAACCGAGACAAAAATATTGTTGCCAGGTTCTCCAAAAGCCTCCTTTATCAGAATACTCTAAAGTAATCGCGGAGCTTGAACTTGCGGGTTAAATTGATCTCCTGACAGAAAATCTCACACTAAACCTGCTTTCGACACTAAACCCGATTCCTCGCCTCAGTCGAATGTATTGTCTGAGATATGGTCGTATTTGGTGAAAATGATGGAGTGACCGAAGTCAGAGCGCACATAGCCCATTACACGAAGTCTTATCAAGATGTGTTCATCATGAAATTCGATCCCAAGGTAAGTGTTGTTCTGGAAGCCTCCTGAACCGAGGCTATGTAATAAAGAACTTATGCTGCTCCATGTGCCTTCGCCACTTCCGAAGCAGTTACATTAGTCGATTGGCAGATGCTAGTCGGTCATATGTCAAAGCAGTTTGTATGTCTGAGGCCGATATAGTAGTTAAATAAATGGGTTCAAGAGTTGAGGCTGTTGTTGTTGTAGCCCGAAGGCCTTGCGGAGTGTTATCGAGTTGATGGTCCTGTGCCGGATGCAGATCCGGTACGTTCCGATACCAAGCCCGACCATCTCGAGAACGATTTGGTATGACCACATGGGACCTTCTAGGCCATCCCGACTTCTCATCCCCTAAATCCATGAGGAGTTCGGGGTCGCCAGAGCCTCTGATGTTAATGAAACAGGATTCGCCACGGATAGGTCAGGTTAACAATTGGGTTTGGAGAAGCTATATATTGCGCTGGCAACCAGAAAGGGTTGCGCTACACACCCCCTTGAATCTATTTGTTATTTTAGTCGCCTCTTACGACAGGCATACTTACCGCGGTAATATTCTAACCCCCTAACCCGCTGGGGGTGCTTTCAAGAGTCGCATCTGGTATTGAGGTTTGTATACTTTTGTGGTGCTTCATGAAGTCGGTAATATCCGCAATCATATTAGTGCACTGTAATGTCGTAAGAGACTAAGTGGAAGGCAGGGACTGAACGAAAATAGAGAGGCAGTTCGATGGAGAAATTGAAGAGAAGAACATTATAGTACGAAAGAAGAGGAAAAATTGAAAGGACGATTTTGAAATAATGAACTGAAATATCTCTTAAGCATGAACTTGTATTAAGACATCAAATTGAGCTCTTTCGATTAGGCCATACCTAAATTTTTTACTTGGGTGCCCTCAATATGCGAAAAAGTCTTTCAATAATTAAAGAAGCAAATCAAGTTTTCGGCATTTTTTCGATATGACTTCATCAGCTGTGATTGAATAGCCAGAGCAGCCAGTCCATTTAAGCGGTTTTACAATAAAAAAGTGAGGCAAAAATAAATTTTTAATTTTAGAATAAAATTCATAGATCTTAAAGCAATTATAATTACTTACTTCTTTTGTCGTGTTTCTCAGAATCGTCGTTATCCGTTTCAAACGTGAGAAAGTGTGTTCCGCGGTTGATTTCTATACCGGTAAAGTAGCTAATATCCTCAACAATACCTTGATATTCGGAAAAATTCCTTCTGGATAAGGATCAAGCGCATCCAAAGAGTTTCCAGGTTTGATATCGCCTCTACGAATCAAATATCTGTTCCACACTTCTAATCCGGCAAAACAGCAGGTGGCCCCGCAGTGAGAAATTCCTGATAAAACTCGACTGTCTTGATGAATTTATCAGCTACTTTTTCAATGTTTGAAAAGAGCCGAAAATCCTTCTAGTATATTTTCGTGTTAAGTGAATCTTTCTCCAAGATCCATGATGTAAGAATTTAGGAAAGGATTGAACACTGCTACACGAAAATCATATTTTGTACTTTGAACTTCAGGATTTGCCCGTTTTTTGTGTATACGCGCTATTCTTTTAAGTTTAATCTCAATATCAAGAGTTTCAGCAATTTTTTTCGAAGCTTGTAAATTTCAGAAAACTGTTTTACTTCCTGGCTCAAATCTTGGCGAGATCCACGGCTTGAACCAAATCGAAGATAACCCTTTGCAATTCGCGTCGTAAAGGCAACGAAAGTTGAAAAATTACATTGATAATATGTAAACATAATAAAAATTCAAAATCCATGGCGTTTTTTAAGTGATATAAATTATTTAATATTGAAAGAAGTGTTGGCAATTCGAGAAATGAATAAATGTATATGTATAAGTAAAATTTTTCAAAAATTATATTTTCAGTTTCCCATAGGGGGACTGATCCCCTTGATCCCCCCTTATCCATTCCACTGTGTTGAATATAAAAAGTTATAGCCACTTGCAATGTTTTTACTTTTTTCTTTTATTCGAAGTGTCTCTCATACCAAAAATCGTATAAAAGCATAAGCCATAAATCAAACATAAAGTAAAACTTAATTTGCAAAAAAAAAAAGAAACATAAATATGTATATGCATAAGTGCATGTATGGGCAAGTGCTGGTTTATTCGATTTCTTTTAAAAACAAAATGTTTACGCCCAAAAATAAATCTATTAAGTGTAAAATGCATTTTCCCACACAAAACAATAAAATGTCAAAAATGTCACAAACACTTAACGAAAATTTAGCGAAATAAAATGAGATCTGGCAAATATATACGTACACACATTTATTTGTTTATATGCGTGCGTATTTTGGTTGTGGGTGGATGGGTGGGATGAGAGCTCATATATGAGTTTGGATGTGGCAGGAACAACTGATATACTTTATGCGTTTATTTAAAGCATAATAAATGAACAAAGACGCAAAATATTTCATAAAACTAGGGATGTGTATATCGCTGAGAGCTAGACTGAGCCGCTTAAAGTAAAAAAGAATCGGGACAAGCGACAAGCGCTCGGCGAACTCCGTTCTCAGAGTCTTCAAAACAGACGAGAGAGACGCGCGTCATACTGGCACAGCTTTGATCTGGATATTGTATTAGGTTACACTCTTACTTAGGCAGAATCAACCCCGATTGGGATCACCAAGGTATATCACGCCTTCCTCCACCTGCCTCTGCCTACTTAATGGAAGTCTTCCCCTTCTTATACGTCCAAAAGCCGGTCTTGATTTAAATAATTTCTTGGCTGTACCGTCTTCGTTTATTCGCATAACTAGACCTTGGCATTGACGCCTTTGGATTTGTATTCATTGCCCTCCTTCGATGAAAATACGCACTGGAACAAATACTTTCCGAGAATTCAATAATATAAATGTAAGGCGCGAAGGCCCTGGGGTCTGTTATCGAGTTGAGATTCCCTTGCCGGATACAGATCCGGTACATTCCGGTACCAAGTCCGACCAAGCGTTGTTATGCCCACATGGGACCTTCTATGCCATCCCGCCCTCCCAACCCCTACATCCATGAAGAGTTCGTGGTCGCCAGAGCCTTGGCTGTTAATGAAACAGGATTCGCCACGGATAGGTGAGGTTGACATTGGGTTTGGAGAAGTTACAAACCTGAAAGGGTTGCGCTACACAACCCCTTGAATCTATTTGGTATTTGAGTCGCCTCTTATGACAGGCATACCTACCGCGGGTATATTCTAACCTCCTAACCCACTGGGGGTACGGAATTGACTTGTTTTACGCCATTTTCGAATGGCAACTGCAAGGCAGCTGAGTTTTTGCTAAGAAGCTTTTCATGGCAGAAATAAACTCGAAGAGTTTGCCAAATCACGCCGCTTAGAAAGACATTTTTCTAATTGAAAAAACTTGTTTCGAAATTTTAGATGTTGCTTGAACCCATCATCTTCGGTGCGGCAGGCGGAGCACGCTACCACCACCCCACGGCGGAAGCCCGAGAGCTTCTCTCTCGAAAAAAGGACTATCGTATCGTCCCGCTACACTGATCAAGATTTTGAGTTGTACACCAATACAGGTACGATGAGAGACTAATAAAGCTTGGTATATGTTCGGCGAGAGAGGACTTTACTTCGCAACGCCTATTCAGTTCAAAGAGCACTTGTTGGCAAGAGTTATTCTTCCTTTGATTTCTTATTCCGCTGTTAGTACTGGTTCCCAAATAAACGAAGTCATTTAGAGTCTCCGCAGTGACGTGGATGCGTCAATTCTTTCCTGGTTGAAAAGAAGTACTACTATCCTTATCCTCATTCACCGCAAGACCTACTTTTTTACCTTATTATTCAATCCAGGGAAGGCAGAACCTTCGATTGTTAGGGACAATGATATAAAATCAGCAGCATATGCTAGCGATCGTAAGCTCCTTTAACTACATATATTCTGCCATTGCGGTTTAGATCTTATGCTTGTTCTATATTTTCTAGTAGGGCTTAATAGATGACATGATAGATATTGGCCTTGAATTTTTTTCGAATGGCTTTGCCAGGTATTTCCTCATATTTATGGAGCTGCTGGTGTCGCTAAAAATTGTTGGCAAAGACCTCTTAGTTTTGCAGGGAACTCAAATCCAGTTCCGGCGGATAAAAAAGTGATGTGCGCTAATTTTCTCTTCAAGAATCGGCAGAATTTTCCGCGTGTAATAAATGTACTCCCATTGTTCTCAGTGATCTGGCCTGAAAGCAAGTTTTCAAGGCACAAAAACACTCCCCGAAAGGGCAGTCCTTTGAAGGGCTAATTTATCTTCTCATGCTGGAGTCCGGACATTCTGTGAATGTTGCAATGTAAAGATTTTTTTGTTTACCAGAACCTCCAAAGATCTGTATTACTATTTTCTAAAGGGTCGGTTTATTGTGTACAATTATAAGGCTCTGAGATGCATGTGTGTATGTGCGAAATTTGTTGTTGCCCAAATGGAAGTACATTAAGTGATGGAATTTATTAACCAAGCCCATTTCAACAGCAACTGCCGCATACAATAAACAAAATAATGTTAACCCAATTAAGCAGTGCGCACATAAAGACGAGCTTTAAGAGCACCGAAAATATACAAACGCAAATATAGAGGCATACACATAGGCGCGTGTAATACAAAAATATTGTAACGAATTTACTGAAATTCCGCTTGTACCAAATCTTCTGCTAACGTTCGAATCACTAAACTGTTGAATAAATAACTCCAACATTGAATAATGCAAAAATAGTCTTTATTTAACTACTTGAAAATAACACTTATACTTCGCAACTGATAGCTTACTTAAATCAAACTGATTGGTCGTGCCTCAACTGTTGCTGCTTTATACTGTTTGGTTTCCTCGTTGGCATATTTCTAGGCGTTTCTATTTCTAGAATTTACTAGTTAGTTACCAGCTATAGCTTCTCATATGCGCGTGTATATGTGAGTGATACTTGCACAAATTATTGCCTACTTTTGGGAGTATCTCAGATATATGCATGTGTTTGTGCGTTGCTCTCGCTGCTTGTATGGACATATTTATAGACATAATGATTGATTTGTTGATGTGCATACAAGTCACTGCTTAGTATTGGCTTAGAAATGATAGTATCTCTTAGTGTTGTTAACATTATTCACAATATGAACAAGCATTGGCGCTCCGAGAAAAATATTTTTAGGGGTTGAACAGCTGACTGATCTGTGAGAAGGGTAGATATGTATGTAGATAGAAAGGCGAGGCGCCCCCTACGTTTTGATACCTTAAATTTCGTCTAAATCTACTGAAGATAAAACGGATGTATATTACAGTCAGCCAGAGTTTTTGATGAATTTAAAAATATTTGGAATGTGTTTTTGGGGCAACCTTTCCCAAGCGCTGTTCTAATGTAAGACTAAATTCCCCTTTTTAGTGGGTTGTGTTGGCCGAAGCAGCCTTGAATTATCAGAGGTTTTATTTAATAACATGTTCTTCCAAGCTAAATGCCAGAATACAGTGATCGGCTTTGGCTTTTCCTAAGAAATCTTATTCATTATAATATTTTAACACCAAACTAATGATCTTGATCCTAACTAAAACCTGGGTAGCTACTATTCCCTCTAACTCAAGGTGTTGGTCGAATCTGTGTTTACTGGGTGGTATGCGGTTAGGAGCTAGCGATTTTATCTAGCTCCAGTAGTTACTGTGGACCTGCACGCGGCCCTGCCGTAGCTAGTGACGAAATTTCTCAGCAGGCTAAAAGCCTTTGCCTGTTGTTGTTGTAGCGTTACAGACACTCCCTGAGCGTTTTAATGAGTGTTATCAATGTTGATCTCGGGAACGATCTAAGTTGACCACATTGAACCTTCTAGGTCATCCCGCCCCATCCCCTAGTTCCATGAGGAACTTGGGGTCTCCGCAGCCTCGGATATTGAGAAACAGGATTTTCCACGAATAGGTAAGTTTGACAATTGGGTTGGAGAAGTTATAAATTGCGCTGGCCACCCTTTGAATAAGTTAGGTATTTTAGTCGCCTGCCATAACCCGCTGGGGGTAAAAGCCTATGTCTCGATTCGAGTAGCAGGAACATATGGATAGGAAACGCAAAGCTCCTCACGAAGGATTGCTGAGTAAACAAGGCTTAAGAAGTCAGGGACAAACAGCGCTATATGACTTCGATCACTGATGATGAGTCTGTTCGAAATTGTGAGGCCGTAGGCGGAGGAGGCTACAGTGTTTGCTCCATCGGAATCCGGGTCCGAAGGAGTTTTGCTTTGTATTAAACAGATGAATTGGATAAATTGGTTATATAATAAAATTAAAAAGTCGTCTAGCTCACCCCGTGACACCACAATGGTCTAGCTGACCTTCAGCCATATCTATCTATTTTTCAGCCAGAATGGGGAGTTTTGCTGTCTGGCTGCCAGAAAAGATAGTTAGTTACCAGGTCTTTCGACTCTGGATAGGATTGCTGTAACATAACGAAAGTTGCCACTCTCTTTGAGTAGGTCTTGCCAATGAAATTTCTTTCTCGCTAGGATCGGTTGTTAAATTGTCTGAGGCTTGTTCTGCGTTTGCCATATTTTGAGAATTGCTCAGTCGCCTGCTGCCTCAAGCCGTGAAAGATTTTTTTCACAGTCAGCTTTATCATCATCATGATGACCACGACGCTTAACTCCCTAAGCGATTTTGGCCGTTTCGTAACAAGTAACGCCAGCTATCACTGTTCGCTATAAATGACGCATTTCGTGTGCATCAACACAGGTCAAGTCTTTCTCCACCTGCCTCTTCCAACTTAGCGGAGGTCTCTTCCTTTCTCTGCTTCCAAACTGCGGTGTCGATTGAAATAAATTTCTTGGCCGGTGCTTCTTTATTTATTCGCATGACTTGATCTTGTCAACAGAGCCATCCTGCTTTTATTCATTGCACTATCTTCATATCCTCGTAAATTCATTCAGCTTATTATTATAACTACCTCGTCACTCGCCGTCGGCCTAGCGGACCACAAATACTTCGGAAAACTTTTTTCTCGAACCCCTCAAGATCCATTTCATCTTCTCTCGACACCATCCATTGCTTGGAGCTCTATATCAGGACAGATATGAACAGAATCGTGTTGTTTGTGATGTTTTGTAGTCGAGGGAAGACTTCAATGTTCGCTTGTCTACCCAGTCCTAAGAAGCACTTGTTGGTAAGAGTTATTCATCGTTTGACTTCTGACCTTGTTTTCGCTGTTAATGCTGGTTCCTAGATAGACGAAGTCCTTCATAGTCTCGAATTTGTATTCGTCAACAGCGACGTGGCCACCGAGGCCGATCATTTCTTGAATGACAGCAAGTAATTCGTATTGTCCTCGTTTACCGCGAAACCCAAAAAGGAGTTGTTGCAGGCTCTTTATCGAATCTTGACTGGGTGTTTAAACAGCTTGTAGGGTAGCTGGGATATTGCCATTCTCCTTCGTCCTACTCGAGTGCCGGCACATGTCATAAGCATTTGGGCATCGGGTTCGTCTTCTAACAAAATCTTCGGGTATTATTCCTATCAGGCAGCATATTAAGCTCCTAACACTCACGCCGATATATCTCACGTGTTATCTTCTAAATAGGCGTTTCTCTTCCTCCTTCACGTCACAATAACGCTCCAATAGACCATGTGCCCGTACGCAGCCTGGACTTAAAGGCAGCGCGTCATTCCCCAATCGTACCAATTGTTTTTGCGGAACCGCTGGTAAACCTACTGTTTCAGTAACGGTACGTGAGGAGAGAAAAATATGCACTCACTGTTGCAGTTGTCTCAGGTGTGAGAGCTGAGTGAAGTTACCATGATATATCTGCTTCTTGAGCAGCTTTTCGAGAGCAAACTTTCCTTGTGTCACTGCACGCATTTTTTTCGCGATCACGATTTCTGTGTAGTATCGCCATCTATAAATTTGGTTTTATTTTTCAGTCGGGGCTTGGGGCCCTCTGCTTAATGCGTGCCACCTCAGCCAATGACAAAGCTTGAGATGCACACTGAAAATCTTTAAGTTCAGTAGGTGATGATTGATTCGAAACTTGTACTCCTTCTGGCATTACAAAATATTGGCGCGTAAACCCTTGAGCCGACCCCTTTACACCCCTCACCTTACTTACGTACTGCGTCTGCTAGCACGCGCGTGCTTTTTTATTGCATTTAAATCAGTTTATGGGCAGTAGCCAAATATCGCAAATGTACGCTTTAACACTCACCAAATGCATACTTTGTATGGAATTTTTACTATGAACCAAATGCAATGCAATGACTTTATAATTGGTAATATATGAATACGTGTGCGTAATATAATGGCATTTTCATGTAACTGCTAACAGTAAGTTGTTGCTTTTAACCCAGTTGTTGCTGTTTCATTGGCACATATTTTTGGTTAAATAAAATTATTTTTGCTTATCGGTGCATAAAATGCAATTCAGTGCACAACATACGCAGTAGAGGTTTACGCCGGTCACTTAATCGGCGGCGGCGGCATAGGCTCTATTATATTCCGGCGGCGGCGGCGTGTCCGGCGTGTCCGGCGCGCCGACGAAGTGATCGACGTTAACCTCTTAAATGAATGGCTAGACTTCAGAGTATCACAGTGTCCACAACTAATGAATATGGAAACATACTGCTGACGTCAATGGTATGTTTGACGATCTGGAACAAGATCATTAACTGCGGATGAGTATCTGGGAGGCTTGTAAAGCGAAAATCTCAAAAAATTAATATTTGGAAAAGTTTTCCTTATATGTATTTAAGGAAATCAACGTTTCAGCCATTTCGGAAAGATCCGCCGTTTTTGCCTCTCGCAGATCGTTCAGAAATTTTCTTGCAGAGAGAAGGAGAAATACTTAAAATGGTAACACTTTTGTAGCGTAGTTTCACTGAAGGTTACGCACAAAGGCGACTTACGGTTGTTATTGATGGTCTATTAAAAGTCATGACTCTCGTGGCACAGTTTTAATGATTAGCATCAATGCTGGCTTATTGTTGATCGCACCAAATGGCGCCTTCAATTTTTTCGGCTGTTTCTAAGAGCTACAATTCCCGACGTGCGAACAGTAGCAATCCCGACCACCAGCCGCTACCACGCATCCTGGCCCTTATACACTATGCCAGCACAGAAGCTATAGGTCTGCGACTTCGAACTCATAACTTTGTCGACGGCACTTTCCTAGAAGCTCTAGGTGTAGCTCCGAAGACTTTCTGACGGATGTTTTTGTCGTGCTATGCTTCCGAGCTACACCAAAAAAATACCTTGAAACATTAGGAAGTAACTATTCTGCCAAGAATGCCGCCCTCGTCATCATAAGCAGTCTAAGTGGATATCATTACGTAACTCATGGGTGAAAAACATATAATCCTTGGCGCATCTACATAATTTAAACTTGCAAGGACCGTGGATAAAAGTTTTAAAATGTAGACCAAAATTTGCATACGTTTGTGTTCGATAAATTTACTTCAATAGTCTTCATTTCCGGCCTTATGATATAAAAGCTCATTATGGATGACCGCCTTCAGTTTTCAGATTAGCTCGACTATCCCCTACGTTAGGGTAGTAGCACCCACGGTCATCTGTTTGACTGTCTTGGGAAAGCTTTTGCTTCACCACTTTGAGTGTTGTTGCGAAGGACAAAGCCTCTCCTGGTAAATATATGTGCTTACGTATTCACATTTGTAACAGGAGCCGTAACGTGTAGGTGACAGTTAAACACGGTTGATAGGCTATAATCAATGTGATCCACTCCAAGGTACTAGTTGGGGATAGGGCCACCAACTTTAGGAAATGTCAAACCGTGAGACTTGGGTGTCGAATGATGAAGTGTGAAAATCAAAATTAAGATCTCAGAAGCTATTTTATAGTTAAGCAAATAAAGTGATTTTTCCAACCCTTCTCATTTATGTTGAAGATATGTATATGTAACTTAAGTATGAGCTGAAAATCATTTCGAAGGAGAACTTAAACCACTGGAGCATACTAAAGGATTTTGCATCACTGATTTCCCTTATTCTTTCGGCCACTCGGGATAATAAATTGACTTGAGGACAATGTGTTCTACATTTTGGGACATTTTATTTAAATTCATTGTTCTTTATTAATTTTTTGAAAAAATTATGCGAAGTGAGCTTTTAAATTTATATATATAAAAAGAAGTGTACATTTTGATTGTCACTCCATAACTCGAGAACGGATAGAAAGATTGCCATGAAATTTTTAGGATAATTTAATAGGAACCCGGAGAGTGTTTGTGAAACGTTTTTTTCGCGAAGTGGACTAGGGACCGATTTATTCTAAACTGTCGCATATATATGACTCGATTTGCCTGAAATTTGGTATGTAGGTAACGTTATATCTAGAATAAAATGTTGGATAATTTTTCTTCCGGGAAGTGGACCAGGATACATATTGGTGACTAGGCTCCCGAGATATAGGCCAAAACGTGGACCCGGGCACCCCTAGAATGTGTGTATTTTGGATATCAAATGAAAGCTGTTGCTGAGAGCTTTTAAGTAATTTTCATTGTGATATTCGATTTAGTCGCATCAACCTGGCAAAACTGATAAATATGCATGCGAAGCCGAAATAAAGACATAAATTAATAATACCTACATACCTATTTACATACGTCCTATTCGATTTGACTGAATTTGGTATATAAATTTGCCTATATTAGTATTTCCGATGCTTTTTTCCGGGAAGTAGACCAGAGACGGACTGGGACTGGGATTAGGACTGGGACTGAGACTGAGACTCGGAGTGGGACTGGAACAAAATACATACCACCCTCTGGGACTGGCAATAAGATATGAAGAAGAATGAGAAAAACTTGAGAGAAGAGAAAAGAGAGAAGGAGACTGAGAAAGAGATAGAATGAGACGAAGATGGAGATAGATGAAGCGAAAAATACGGAGGGAGGAGTGAATACAAAGATTAGGAAAAAGTGTAGAGGGCAGAGGGAGAGTTAGACGGAAAAAGCTTATTAAAATATATGCAGATATACAAATTTAGGGCAGAACAACGTCTGCCGGGTCTGCTAGTTTATTATATATAACTTTTCTTTAAGCGTTTTGTTTTAATAACTCGGTGAATTCGGTGATGCAAAATCTGTGTTAAGCTGGCATTGAAAGCGCCTGTTTTCTCAAATAACTTTTGAGCGGTTAGAAAGTGTTAAATTTTGCAATTGGATTTTTATAACTGGCAGTGATGCGCATCCCTTGATATGCCTTTCGACCATATCGTACCAATTTTCGAGACGAACAATAAATGGCCTATACAGTCTCCAAAGAGTAGAAAATATAGTAAGGCGCCGAACGCCGCCGCCGCCGATTTTTTTGACATTCGGCGGCGTTTATCGGCAGCGTATATCTCTAATACGCACACATACACACACACGCGCGCACTCATACAGTGCTGCCCTGCAAAAAATCGTTCGATTAATCCCTAAAGAGATTGGTCTTCGATTGATCTATTTTGTCTACATTTGGTCGTAATTGAGCCCCTTTAGTCCCTTTCGGGTACAGTTGGGATTAGTCAGTTTGAAAACAGTGGAGCCCATTTTAAGATATCTGAAAACCGCAGCGAAATTATTAAAATAAAAAAGATTACTAGGTAGGCAATTGAAAAGTAAAGTCCTCTCTCGGCGAACGAAAATCATACTCTACAAGTCACTTATCGTACCCGTCCTGCTATATGGGGCAGAAGCATGGGCCATGACAACAGCAGATGAAGCGGCTTTGGGAGTGTTCGACAGAAAAGTTCTTCGAAAGATTTATGGACCTCTACGCGTTGGCAATGGCGAGTACCGAAGAAGATTTAATGATGAGCTGTACGAGCTATACGCAGACATCAACATAGTCCAGCGAATTAAAACGCAGCGGCTGCGCTGGATAGGCCATGTTATGCGAATGAAAGATGATGCTCCGGCCAATAAAGTGTTTCTATTGGAACTCGCATATGGAAGCAGAGATAGAGGGCGGCCCCCACTCCGTTGGAAGGACCAGATGGAAACGATTTAAACTCCCTTGGTGTGACCAATTGGCGCCCGTTGGCGGAGCGAAGGAGCGACTGGCGCGCCTTGTTGGACGGCCATAACCGTTTAGACGGTTAAGCGCCAATTAAGTAAGTAAGTAAAAAGATGACAGGCGACTGAATCGAATTATTTAAGAAAAATGCGAATCTAAATTACTAAGACTTAATGACTACGCCAGAGTTAGGGTTACATTTTCGGATAATATTTTTTTATTCCTTTTTGAAAAGCGGGCAAACAACTTACATCAAATAGGTTTGGTGGCTTGGAAAACCCTTCGATTGTGTTTTTGCCATGAAAAATGCGACTAGTCCCTATTTGAATCCTTATTGAACCGAAAAGGGCTTGTCTCCATATGTTCCCATATGGGTCCAAAGTGGATTGGTCTATCGATTCCTTTCGGGTATGAATGGGTACAATTACTCTCTTCATAGGACATGCTCAAACAAAAGCGAACATTTCAAATCATACAAAGAGATCAAAACTGGCATTGGTCGCATACACCTTTGCGACTCATCCTGGATTCATCGTAGACTAATCGTATTTTTTGCAGTGTGATATACCGCAACACATTTTGTGCTATTGACCACTTTATCTACTATGTTGGCATATACTTAAACGCGTTGTTAAAATACTAATACATAAATACTACTTCACATTTACAATTACAATGTAAACATTTTATTGCGATTATAAAGTCAGTATTGCACACATCCATATGTGTGTATGTATACATGTTGGATACGTTATTAAACATGCACTAGCAAGGCAGCAACCAAGCATTTTCACTATCAGGATGACCAGCACATTACTGGGCAATAGAAAACTCAGGAAGGATCGTGAGGCAAAATGTATTTTACCAGCGGTAGACCGTTTATGATAACCACACAATTTCATTGCCTTTCACAATCACTTTCGTATTTATGTGCTCACGAAGTGTAACAAAAGTGTTACTCTGGAAGCGAATTGTTTTGTATTCTTTAATATTTCAGGTCAGTGATGGTTAGTTGAAATGAGAAGTATACCACTAAGTACATATCAGAGTTGCAGTAATGGCTGAAGTTACAATAACGGCTTCCAGAGCATACACCTGGAATTTCTAAACATAATTTAATGGAATGCCACTTATCAAGGCAGAAATGAATATACCTGTGATCGGAGAATAACTTCCATCTGTATAAAGATAGGTTTGTCGACACAAGCGTGAGGTCAAAAACTTCCTTGTTGTTGTTGTTGCAGCAGTGATTCGCCCCCATCCAAAAGGTGCGACCACTCACAAACTGTCATCAATATCCTCTTACGGGAGACCGAGGAAACTTGTTGTTTCTACAGGGTTTAATCAGAGATGGGTGGTGTCATGTGGGGACACGTAACTAGAAGGGCATACATATAAGTCAAAAACTTTCTCACTTGCAACAGTAAAGTAGATAAGATAATATCTCCTCGTGCAAATATAGAAACCCTTGTTAAGAACAGAAGCAACAAGTCAATCGTCTCTTGCGTTGATTCTATTGGACCTACCCTATATGACGTGATAGAAATTACCATCAGTTCCAAAGCTAGTCCTACTCCTCCCTGCTTCTGTTAAGAGGATAGGTGCCGGTGGGCTCGATAGAACTGTTGTAACATCTTTATAGCTGACACATTGATGAAAACAAAACAGTCATCTCCTTTTTACCAGCAAATTAGTTCTTGGATAAAGGCTTAACTGTCCGTTCGAGCAACAACACCTTATAACCTACCTTCCCTAATACAGATTTCATTGCCGCTATTGGTCAGTCACGGCTCTTAGAAAAATAAATACTTGGCTTGAGTTGTCTACGAAGAGATTAGGGCCAAGCTTCTCTTCCAATTTGTATCGTGCTCCTTTTTTTAATTGTTTCTTACAAATTGCTGAAACGGAACCTAAATGTTTTGTGCCGACTCCAAAAAGCAGATGAATTTCTACTTAGTGCTTGCTAAACCACTGCCGAGGGGCAACCCCGCTTAGAAAAACTTTCTTTCCTATTGGAAACACTTTTCACCACGCCACGGTGGTAGCCACGGTTGTTGGAGAAGGACTTTATCCACTTCTGATTTATTCTATGGACAATCATAATTGTATAAATTCATTACCTTTTCCTCCTCTGAGGCTATAGATCATAAGCCCAACCCTGATGACAGACCCCGCAGCAAGCGGTATACTGACAGAGTTAACGCTGCCCAAATTCTGCTGTCCAAGTTTAGCTACCTTGGCAGCGTTTACCGTTCGCTCTGCTGGCTCATTACTCTCTAGCAAGACCCGAGTTAATGGCTGGAGAGATGCATTACTATCTCCTTTGATATCACCGCTCAGCAGAATAAGGTGCTTAAAATATTTTTGCGGTATATAAGGTTGTTGTATGAGGCGACTAAAATTCATAAGTCTAAAAGTTTCGACGTGGTCCTATCAAATCTTTCCTGCGATGGTCGCACTAGTACCTTAATTTCCGGGATGCACCTTATCGATATCCGGCAAAAGACCATCATAATCGCTGAAATTACCAAAGATCTTCGCGTAGTGTCTTTATCGCTACAAGAAAATTAAAAAGAAAAAGGAGAAGTTGGCCGACCGCGTGTCAGCGCACTTCATGGGCCTTAAGCCATAGTGACATCCCACGTACTCTACAAAAGGCTGCGACCTATGGAACCCCTTAGGGCAATCACATAAGATAAGCGTTTTCTGTGAAACCTCATTACCTTAGGCTCAGCTACAATCACTGGGGTTAAAGTTATCGGGTGCCGTCACTACTATGGGTGCAAATATGACTGTGGCTAATCCGGTTCGGCTTAAAGCATTGCGGCAGTAATCCCTAGGTTTAGGGTTAAAATAAATGAGTTTAATTTTTTTTACTCTTATTATCCATATCCCTCATTTAACATTTCTGCCTTTCCCTTGTCCAGCTTTCTCTCTCACTTTAAGGCTTTCTTACGCTTCCTTTCTTTTTTGTCTTTGTCATTCTCCCGTTTTTACTGCTTCATATATATCTTTATCCCTCCATTTCCTTTTAAACTTCTTTTTCTTATATTATTTAAATTCCTTTGCAGATCTTATCTCCCCGTCTTGTGTTATGGCACCCTGCCTTCCCTTTCTCTTCTTTAAAATCACCATTCTCTTTCCCTTTGCTTCATCCCCGTCCTCTTCGACTTCTGTTTTCCTTCTTCTTGCAATCTTCTTTCCGTCCCATTCCCTTCTCTCCACCTTACTATATTTGTCCTCTTTCAATATCTCTCTCGTCTAATTTTTGCCCTTCCCTCAACCTCAATCTCTTTGCCCTCTTCGAATCATTATCTCTCTCTTCCTTCCTATTCACTCCTCCCCTACCCCTTCTCCTAAGTTACAGTACTTCGGTTCATTAAAAAAGTACCCCTTTCCTCAGATAGAAGTCATGCCTCCAATGCATGTCGCTGAGCTCGAGCTAGTTTAGCATTCCATTGTGCCCACCCCTGCCTACAAAAAAACGTATGTGCGCCGGAATATTTGTGTGTCTGTGTTCATGTATCTGCCACATTTTAACAGCGTCGTTCACACTCAACTAACATAAATCAAAGTCAAAATGACCGAACGCCATGATTCACAGACGCTCAAAATGCCTCGGCCAGCTATAACTGCAAATGCATATGCATATCAACAACAACAACGATAATAAATACTTCACACATATTCTAGCCTATTCGGTGAGTCGGTGTTTGTGAGAAATACCAAAAAAAATGTTCAGCGCTCATAAAACGCTAACAACGTGATAAGCGACAACATAAAAGCTAGCAGTAGAATGGCGAAACAACAAAAAAGCCCCTTAGCGTGCGTTACGTGGTTTAATTCTAACAATTAGACATTTCCTTTCTTTTGACGATTGGCCTCGTCTACAAAGTAAAGTCACTTTTTTGAAATATTTAAATGTGCGTTCTACACGCAATCCTTGAAAGATGGAATAAAATAAATTTTATTTGTCCCTCATACTTTTTATTTTGAATAAGCGCGGAGTACAAATTTGTATGCTTTTTGCGGATTTTGCTAGAGGTTGCCATACGTTTAAGCATAGAAGAATGGGACCTGAAGTATAGGTGGAAGAAATGTTGAGAGGGGTGCATGGGATCTTCTACTTATATTCATCGAACCAGTTATTTTGTAATCCTTATCGAGTCCCAAAGCTCCAATATGAACAAGAGTAGGAGCAAAAAATGCATTTCTCTAATTGAGAGCCTAGAAATCTTAAACGGTTTGTTTGTAGTCCGAATCTTAGACATAGGAAGTGATTAATCGTTTTTTCCTCCATTTCCAGGGAGATAGTTCGAAGGGTATTTGTTGCCCTGGTTGGTGAGAGGTGTTTGAGTTCGCCGTATTACATCTATGAAATCCGCACTCGTATTATTTATGACACTGGGTATAAAGTGACAAATGTTTTCCTACGTCTCCTGTTTGCCCACATTATAGAATTTTTTGTAGAGTTGCTTACAGAAGTAACTGTGACCAGGTAAGAATTTTGTTATATATAATTCGACGGGTCCAAATGGTCCCTTCAACAATGCATCCAAAGTTATAACTACTTTTCAGTTGTAGGAAAAATTAAAAAGGTGTACGTCGCAAATTGGAAGAGAAGCTTGGTTTGCTGCAATACTCGGAGTAGATTCCTGCTCGTACATTTGACTCCCCCGTGGAGCCGGCAGTGCAGATTTATAACCCATTATCAATTGACAACGAGATATATTATAGCTAAATAGAGACATAGTTCATTAATCAATCTCACTGCTGCCTCACAAACCTTGGCTTAGCGACTTCACTTTAACCTGTGTTGCCGAAAAGTTCTAAAGTAAGGTCTAAATAAGGCTCCAAAAGCATGCCAACATGGATGGAATCACTCCGTTTACCTTTTATGGTTTGTATGTCCACCATACTTGGATAACAGACCCGTGGTTCCAACGCTATGCACTTTTCAATTTCTTTCGCGCCAAAAATGGCCATTAAGTTATCCAAGGAAATTTTGGCACGCTGAAAGTGAAACTACGCTACCCTCATAATCACTAACCTGGACCTGTTCTAAAAATAGAAGCGGCCAGCTCTTCTACCCACCCTATAAAGCTTATGTCCTCCAGGTAATCATCTGGTGTTATCGATTATGTGAACGTTATTTTTAGTTAAAGTAATTGCTACCGTTAATCAGAGCTAAAGGTCTTTCAAGGTTTCATTATACACCAGGCTGTGATGAGATCTTCTTCGTTGAATGATTTCACTTTGGAATCTTCTGTGAGGGAGATTAGAGATAGGACGGGGGGAATGAGAAAAAGCTTAAACTTGTTAAATCATCGTAGAAATAAAGTAGACAGCGAATACTTAGAAGAGTGAGAAAAAGGAAATGAATGAGAAGAGCCGTGAGGAAAAAGAAAGAAGGAGATAAAGAGCAATTAACAATAAAGTTGGAAGAGAAAAGAAAAAATGAAAGATAGGAAGAAAGAATTATGAGAGGGAGTAGAACGGACTGCGGATATTGGGTGTGGAGAAATATATAGTGTGGTGGTGAAGGAGAAGAGCGAGAAGAAGAGAGATGAAGAAAAAAAGGATGGTGAGGAAAAAGACTAAGAAGTGAGGGAAAAGGAAGGGTAGAGAAAAAAGAGTGAAGAGGACGAAAAGAAGAAGAAGCATTAAAAGAAAAAAAGAAAAAAACCGGAGTGCAGAAGATAAGGAATGTGTAGGGAAAAGGGAATGGAGGTGTTGCAAGAGTCGAAAGAAAAGAAGCAGGGGGAAAGCCGAAAATAAAAGAAAAATGGGGAGGAAGGCGGACGTCAGGACAAATAGGATAGTAAAGGCTACAAGGGAAAGGAAAGGGTATAGGGGAGAGGGGACGCAGAGGGGGGCTGAAGAGGAGAAAGTTAAAATCCAAAAAAACAGGGGGAAAGGAGGAAAGGCGGAAATCAATACGAAAGGAAAGTCAAGGAAATAGGGCGGACAAATGAAGAACGAGCGGAACAAGACTGGGAAAGGAAAGGGATTGGTAAAAGCAAGGAAAAAGGAATTGAAGAGGTGAAAAGGCGAAAAGCAAAAGGGCGACTGAGATAAGACGAGCGTAGGATGATTGAAAGGGTGACGGAGAAGGGGAGAACGAGCAGAAGAGGAGTCTGAAAGGAAGAGAATAGGTAATTGAAAGGGAGACAGAATGGAAGAGAGATGGGAAGAGGTAAAAGGGAAATGAACACCGGGATAAGACGACATAGGGCAATTGAAAGGGAGACGGATATGTTAAAGATGAAAGAATATGAGTTTGTTGAGTATACGTTTAAAAGTTTTGCCTTTAGAGGATTCCTTATTTGATGTTGTGTTCGTAATTGTGGACATCTATGTAAGAGTCCAATAAAAAAACTTCCACAACCTCCCCTCTCGCAACATCATTTTCTTTGTGTGGTGTGCGAAAAAATTGCAAAAAAGGCAAAATTAACTTGTTGCTACTGTGCATAATTGACACTGGCATCTTGAGCGCGAAATTTTTCATTTAATGCAATTTAAATTATAATCATGCGCGCATACAAACATACATATACACATGCTTATGTTTGTGTAGAACATTTCATTTTCACAAAAATTGCATGCAAAAAAAAATTGCACACATTTTGCCATGAGACAAGCACTCTATGAACAGCAACAACAAGAGCGCAACAAAAGCAGAGACGAGAAGGGGAGCATTGCTATGAAGCAATAAATTGAATTAAAAGAATTAAGAGAGAAAAAAAGAGGAAATATTGCTAGTGAAATGTTAAAAATTTTTCATTGCTCAAGTTGCTGCTTTTTTTGTTTCTTGCTTTCTTGCCTTCACTTCATTTGTGGCAGTTAAAAATTTAATTTACAGTCATTTAGGAAATTTCGGACACATGCTAGAAATGGAGTTGTTGTTGATGTATTCAATGTCTGTAGGAAGCATGCGTTTAGCTCGATTTTGCCAAGTATTTTCATAAAAAAAAATCCTGCGTAAATTGCACGTTTACTAAGAAAAGTGAATGCGAAAATGCAAGATTTAATTTGGAAAATAAAATATGTTAATGAAGTTTGACCTAAAGTATCAAGGCTATTGCATAAACACTAGGGTAGACCCCAAGATTGTTGTATTTTTTTCTTTGAAGGGCCACAAAAAAACTTTGCTACTAGCCACCTCTAGAATATACCCAGCAAATATTGGAATTCAATATTGTGATGAATGTTGACATCACTAGGCTGTTAGTAAATAATCACGCAATAACAAAAACATTAAAGCGAGCCACGCTGGTGTACCTGAATACATAAATCATCATTTATACACATACATAGAAGGCGACGCAGAGATATCTCACACACACATGTAGTCATCAGCCGAAGTAGTTACTCACACATACACACGCATATGACTATGAGAAACGCTTTAACTACAAATATATTGTTACGATTATTAGCAAAACTGAGGAGTGCTGCCATCTCCAGGCCGATGCTAAGCAGTGACGTGAATTCACATCAATAATTCAATCATTATGTATCTACATAAACGAATCAATACTTGCGTCTACACATATGTACACATTCCGACGAGCAACATTTACATACAAGGCAGCGAGAGATGAGATGTCACACACCGATGAATTTACTTATACGCTTATGTGTGTGCGGGAGACTGTAAACTACAAACACAGGCATATATCTTATCTGAGTGGTCACAAAAGAGGGCAATAATTTGTGCACGTAGTTGTGGCTGGCGATTTTGTAGCCGTAACAACTAGTAACTACTGGAAATCGAAGAGCCTAGAAGTATGCAGCGTAAACTACAAAAGCGGTGCAGGCGAGTAAGAAGTAATTCAGTTTGATTTGAGTTGATCAGCACTTACGACTAAGAAGATATCTAGCGAGCAATACCAGTATTATTTTGATTAGTGGAGTTTCATTTAAGCTATCAGTCAGTTTGGTTATTAAACAAGCTAGTTACAAAGTATAAGTGTTATTGTGAAGTACTTTAATAAAGGCCATTTTTTCATTATTCAATATTGGAGTTATTTATTCAACAGTTTAGCGATACGAACGTTGCAGTAAATTCGTTACAATTGGTGTCAGAAGAGGAATTGTTGAATAAATTCCGGAGGACAACAAGGACATGGCAAAGTTCAGTGAATTGAAGATCCAGCAACTAAAGAAGGAGTTGGAGAGCCGTGGATTGAATACAAGCGGCGTTAAACTTGAACTTCAGGCACGGCTACGAGAGGCAATGGAAGCGGAAGGAATTGATGTGGAAGAGTATGACTTTCATCTTGATGGCGAGGAAGTAACAAAAATTGAAGAGATAAACGAAACATCGCAGACAGTTACGAGCACAGACTTGAACATGATTTTGGCTGCAATATCTGCTCAAACATCGACAGTGGCTTCTCAACTGGAATCGCAAAAGACAGATATAACATCTCAACTGGCATCTCAACTAGAATCCCAGGAGAACCGTATAACATCCAAGATGGAAGAACAGAAGACACGTATTGCAGAAATGTCGTCAGAAATAACATCGAAAATTGAAGCACAAGAAACGCGTATTTCACAAATTTCAGCACAGATATCATCTCAGATCTCCACACAACTAGAAGAGCAGGAAGTCCGTATATCATCTAAACTGGAAGCGCATATGGAAGAAAAACTAACCCAGTTTCATGAAGGCTTCAGTGGTCGACAGGATAAAATCGAGGCCGAGGTGGATGCTTTGAGAGGACGTATCGAGCAGTTGCAACTAAATCGCCCAGCAGTTTCAACGAGTAATCCAAAGGTAAAGACACCATCCTTTGACGGTTCTGTTCCTTTTCAGGTCTTTAAGCTACAGTTTGAGAAGACCGCAGCAGTGAACCAATGGAATGCTGAAGATAAAGTTGCAGCTCTGTTCGTGGCACTGAAAGGGCCTGCCGCGGAAATCTTACAGACTATTCCAGAGTACGAACGGAACAGTTATGACGCATTGATGGCTGCTGTAGAACGGCGATACGGAAGCGAACACAGGAAACAGATATTTCAAATAGAATTGCAAAACCGCTACCAAAAAGCTAACGAGACTTTGCAGGAGTTTGCCTCGGATGTTGAAAGGTTAGCTCATCTCGCAAATGCGGACGCACCCGTGGAATACACTGAAAGGGTAAAGATTCAGAGCTTTATAAATGGCATACGGGACGCCGAAACAAAGCGAGCTACATACGGAAACCCAAAGCCAACATTCGCAGAAACGGTGTCACAAGCTCTGATTCAGGAAACAGCGTCGCTTCTGTGTAAGCCAGTTTTCAAAGCACGCCGTGTGGAAGTAGAAAGGCCAGAGTGGGTAGAAACAATTTTGGAAGCACTGAAGAGATCTCAACAGAAGAATGCCGGAGTTATTAAATATTTCAAGTGCGGCAACCCAGGTCACATTGCACGTCATTGCGATCTTGGTCCTAATAGTTCCAACAATGTGGGTGGCCATAAACGCAAAGCTGGAGGAGATGAGCAAGAGCGAGTAAGAGGTAGAGAGCTAGACCGGGCTATTGAATGTCCTGTGATATCTGTGTCGCAAATTGGAAGGAAATCAAGCAGTCTTACCGTCAGAGGGAATGTGGATGGCAAGGAGCGTGTACTGACTGTAGATACGGGCGCATCTCATTCCTTGATCCGATCTGATTTGGTTAACAGGAAAGTAAAGCGGTTACCTGGAGCAAGGTTGCGTACGGTCACTGGCGAGTATAATCAACTCCAGGGAGAAGTAATATGTGAAGTCTTAATTGGGAAGGTCATGGTTTTACACAAATTCGTTGTGGCGGAGATTGTCGATGAAGTTATATTGGGAGTGGATTTCTTGGTTGACCATGACATCATGATCGATATGCGGAGAAGGGCGATGCATTATAAGAACCAGGATGTGCCAATTAACTTCAGTTTGGAAAAAGGTTTCAGCAGTAATAGAGTACTGGTGGAGAAAAGTCGACAAAGGCCACGAAAGTCAAAGGTAAAGGTTGATGAAACGAATGGGCCAAATAAATCAAAATCAAAAGTACCTGCGAGAGAAACACTGGCATTGACAAAACCTAAAAGACGCAGGAAAACGAAGCAACGAATTTCCGAGAAAGAATGCGAGGGCAGTTTCAAGCCGGAGCGCACTACTGTTGTAAAATGTGGGAACGATACCGATTATGCAAAGAAAATTCGTACAGCGCAAGCTCTACGAAGTGGTTCATTGGTCAAACAACAGAGTGTGAAGGAACGAACCAGGGTATTGAGTGGTACGATGAAACACAGGTACCATGAGAACAATAATTCGAAAGGTTTCTTGGCGGGAGATTTGGTACTGTTATACAAACCTCACCGGCGGAAAGGTGTTCCATCCCAATTTCGGTGCAGTTGGGAAGGCCGTACAAGGTTGTGAAGAAGATCAGTGATACCATCTACCGCATACAAAGCATTGAGAAACTACGGAGTAGAAGAGTGGTACATTTGGAGATGCTAGCGGCGTTTAGATTGGGAGATTTGTCTGATCGGGACGATCAGACTTAGGTGGAGGGCAGTGTTACGATTATTAGCAAAACTGAGGAGTGCTCCCATCTCCAGGCCGATGCTAAGCAGTGACGTGAATTCACATCAATACTTCAATCATTATGTATCTACATAAACGAATCAATACTTGCGTCTACACATATGTACACATTCCGACGAGCAACATTTACATACAAGGCAGCGAGAGATGAGATGTCACACACCGATGAATTTACTTATACGCTTATGTGTGTGCGGGAGACTGTAAACTACAAACACAGGCATATATCTTATCTGAGTGGTCACAAAAGAGGGCAATAATTTGTGCACGTAGTTGTGGCTGGCGATTTTGTAGCCGAAACAACTAGTAACTTCTGGAAATCGAAGAGCCTAGAAGTATGCAGCGTAAACTATAAAAGCGGTGCAGGCGAGTAAGAAGTAATTCAGTTTGATATCAAGTTTGTAAACTAAAAGCTCATGATTGACAGAGTCAAACGCTTTACTGAAGTCGGTATAGATCACATCCGTTTGCCTATTGTTTCAAAATCCATCCATTACAAAGAAGTAAACTCTAGCAAGTTGGTAGTAGTTGATCTACGCGGCACAAACCCATGCTGGCAGGGCGATAATATGTAGCTACACATGTGTTGAAGTTGACATGTAATTATTCGCTCAAATGTTTTGGGAATAGCTGAAAGCTTAGCTATACCTCTATAGTTCTCGATATTAGACCTACTACCTTTTTTGTGTAAAGGTATAATAAATGATTTCTTCCAAATCAATGGAAAAGTGGCAGATTTCACAGATAATTGGAATAATTTATGTATCGGCTCAGATAAGTTAACTGCACAGTATTTGAGTACACAACTAGGAACACCATCTGGACCCGGAGAAAAAATCGGTTTCAAACCGAGAAGGCTCTGAAGAACAGTATTCTTATCAATTACTGCATTAGGAATGCAATTAAAACTTTCCAAGTTGTAGGAGTGTTGACCGGGTTGAAAACGTTTAGATGAGTAGGTCGACCTGAAGAATTCTGCAAATAATTCCGCAATATCATTATCAGAACGCAAACATCAACATAGTTATGCGAACGAAAGATGACGCTTCGGCTAAGAACGTGCTTCTATCGGAACCCGCATATGTAAGCAGAGGAAAAGGGCTGCCCCCACTCCGTTGGAAGGAAAAGGTGGAACACGATTTAAAGTCTCTTGGTGTGACCAATTGGCGCCATTTGGCAGAGAAAAGAAGCGACTGGCGCGCCTTATTGGACGGCCATAACGGTTTAAACGGTTAAGCGCCAATTAAGTACTAACGACTACTCCTACGGCGTATCACCATTCTTTCAACCATTCATGTCCCAACTTCGTTTACATTGGTTTCTAGGTATTTGTCTTTGTAACGCTGATATGGGGATTGTGTGGGTAATCGGTTTTCCAATGCTTCCTGAAGTTCGGCTCAGGAATTGAGAAGGATGGGGAACTACAAAAAATGATCTGATATTGGAACAAACAAAAAATAGTTTAGTTATACATTGGGGTTTGTGATATTGGTGGACGTGGTTTGAAATTTAAGACTGCACAAACTGGAATTCGACGCCTTCTTCTGCTGTCTTCCACAGTCCAGTCCTAAGAGAAGCATATGATGGAGTGCGATCACTAAGACACCATTTATGTATCTTTCTCGCTAATATCGCTGAAAGACCTCCAGTAAAAATATTTTATTTTCCTTTTATTAGCTTGAAACATGCACCAATCTCAAAATATTCTTCCGTAATGTTTTCGTTGTTTTGGCGCAAAAGACAGTACCTGAATTTGGTAATCGTTATCGATATTGATGGCTCAGTGTCAGATATATGTAGGTCCAGTGCATGCAGAAACTAGAACTTTAAAAGTACTAGCCTGAGTACATCGAGAACAATTTAATATGAACACGTCGATCCATAAATCAGAAAGAGGGCGATAGATGTCTTGTGAAGCTTAATTTTTGGGACGAATCTTTGGCGTTTGGTTTTGTTATCGGTGCGAGTTCTTCTAGGTAAATATGGAAATAAAAGAACAATCGACATTTCTTAAGGATGGTTTCTCATGGTTATGCCCATTATTCAACGTCCTTATATGAAACTAGTCCATAAAATGGCAGGATCAGTTAGGAGAGGATCTGGTTCACCAGTTCAGAGAGAACGTTCCACCAATTGGCCTACAAATCCGCAAAAAAGTTCCCGAAAATATCTATTCAGCAGCTTCAAGAGTTTTGCTCCACTAAAACATTCTAAAAAAATGCCACTTTATCTTTATATGGGCACGAAATCTTCGCGAAGAAAAAGATGAATTGTGGAAAAAAGTAAAGATTCAGATATAATGAGAGAGGAGGTAAGGTAAGAAAGAAAAGGAGAACGGGATGTGAAAGGTGATACGAAGAGAGAGGTAGAAGAGAGAAAGGAGAACTTGGAATTAGTTTTGAATTATGTGATACTACTACAGAACGATAAAATGATAGAAATCTTAGCTAAAATGCCACTGCTTAAGATGCTGTGGGAAGGGACATACTGAGGAAAAAAAAGAGACGAGGTAGAGTAATAAAAATGGAGAGAATATGGTAACAGAAAAGAGCAAGAGGTAGCGGGAGAATAGAAGAGACCAGTGTTGTCAGAACCTTTCCAGAAAAGCGGCTATATCGTCAAAAATAAAATGCTAAAAAAGGCTAAATAAACATTTGTAAGGCTAACAAAAAAAGCCAAAAGTTTAACACAACTTCCTATGCCATTTATTAATTTTGTTCATAAAAAACATTACAGAATAACAAATTTTAAATAATTACTACTCCAATTTCATAAAAAGTAATAAATATAGTTTATAGGTGCTATCTGTGTTTTAACTTAAAAGGGATACATGATAAATAAAACTCCACTAGAGTCTATAAGTTTTCGTAATATTTTTGAGGCCGATAAAACTATTGTAACGAATTTACTTGCAAATCCTCTTATTTGCAATCCTCTGCTAAGTTCGAATCACTAAACTGTTGAATAAATAACTCCAATATTGAATAATGGAAAAATGGCCTTTATTAAAGTACTTCACAATAACACTTATACTTTGCTACTCGCTGGCTTAATAACCAAACTAATTGATAACTCAAATGAAACTCTACTATTTGGCCGCCAGATCGCGTGCTTAATCAAACTGATTGATAGCTCAATTCAAACTGAATTACAGCGCCTCAACATCTGCCGCTTTTTATATTCTTTGGTTTCCTCGTTCGCATTTTTCTAGAATCTACTAGCATTGTCCAGTAGCTCTCAAATTTCTCAGATATATGCATGTGTTAGTGCATTGTCTCTCCGTTGCTCGTATACGTACATGGTACATATATCTAGACGCAGTTATTGTTTCGTTTATGTAAATACATAATGATTGAATTATTGATGTGCATTCAAGTCACTGCTTAGCATCGGCTTAGAGGTGATAGCATCGCTCAGTGCTGCTAACATTCGTTACACTATTTTTAATAAGGAATTCTAATAATTGTCCTTTTAAAGAACCCTTGAAAGATGTAAATTCTACATTCCACACTGTATGAGAACCTCATTTTCAAGTTTTTGGTATGTGTTTTACACCGACTCCAAACGATATTTGGGAAATGACATCTGGCAAATGCATTTTTTGGGGGAATCTTTTCATGACACTTTCTGGGCCAGCCGAACCACTGCCGATGAGTGACCCTCGGTTAAATAAAGTTTTGAAGCAATTTATTAATAATATGATGAAGTCAGACGGTGTCTTATTATAAGTCCAAGCAATTAAATATGTGCAATAACAAGGCAATACTATGGCGTACTAATCCTTGTTCAACCTTGTTATTATAACAGCTTATGTAAGCCTGATTTGGGTGGGCTATATATATATTTGAGTCTTTAAATTTACAAATTTTTACAGACTAGCATAATATTAAGAGTAGAAAGGTCTCAAATGACTAACTAGGGTTATATACAAAGAAGTGCAGTCAACATCTGAAGAACTGAAAAACAAATTGAGATCCACACAAACCCTCGCAATAGGCGCGTTTACCGCATAGTTGGTCCTTGCAAAACTAATTTTAAAGATCTCAAAGTGCCGCAAATTTTTGCAGGGAACATTGAACAGAATTTTTCCCAGGAGCGATGGACAATCTACAGCTCCAGAAATTAAACCAATGATAAACGAGCACGATAAGATGGTTCGTATATTTTCAAGCGTACTTAGTTCAATTAAAAGACATCTCGACTCATATGACGGTAAAGGATTAGAAAAGTTCAAAGAACGGAGAGCACAACGTAAAAAAACTTTTTGAACTCTCTCGATACGATTAGAGGGACCAGTATGGTTGGGTCTCCAAATTATAGCAGCATACTCCAGTCTCGATCTGACAAAAGAGCAATATAGTGACTTGAGGGTGTGAGGGTTTTAGTGAAAGCAGAACAATTTCTTCGAATGAACGCTAGCATGGCATAAGAACCAGTAATAACGTAGTTGACTTGGTTAGCGAAACCAAATTTAGAGTCAAAAAATACACCCAAGTCTTTAATTTCCTCTACGGATTCCAGGGCACAGACCGCAATACTATATGAAGTCCGTAGAACATTCGCAGATTTCGAAAAAGTTACATGGAAACACTTTTTGATGTTTAGGGTAAGACGATTTAAACAACACCAGTTTTCAACATTGAGGTCTGATTGCAGCCGTTCAGAGTCACGAGAACTTTTTTTGGTGGCGAATATTTTCAAATCGTCTGCATACAACAAGTATTCCGCAAAAGCGAAGCATGAGCCGATATCATTTATAAATAAAATAAAAAATAGAGGCCCTAGAATACTTCCTTGCGGTACCCCAGAGGAAGCAATGAAGGACTGGGACGTTACGTTGTCTAAGTCAACAACGCAATGTCTATTTGAAAGATACGACTCAATCCACATCAAAAATGTGGAATGAAAACTCAATGCCAGAAGCTTAGCCAATAGTATCTGGTGCAAAACCTTGTCGAAAGCCATTGAAAAGTCAGTGTATATTGTATTAACTTGCAATCTATTATGAAAAGCGGAAATGCAGTATTCAGAAAAAATAGATAAGTTACTAACAGTGGACCGTTTTGAAACGAATCCGTGCTGATTGTTCGAAATCAGGCCCTTTACTGCAAAGTATATTTTATCATTTACTATAATCTCAAAAAGTTTGGATACAGATGAGGGCTTCGAAATGGGTCTATAATTACGAATATCATTTTTGTTGCCACTCTTGAATATCGGAGAAATTGAAGTTGGCTTCCAGTCATCCACAAATGTCCCAGTGGTCAGTGAGTTGTTGAAGATAATTGTAAGAGGCTCAGCCAAACACAAACAGTTTTCCAACAGCATGACCGAAAGACCATCTGAGTCCGTAAGAGGGAGTGGGCCGTAGTTCTATAGGTGGACGCAATTTATGGATATCGCCATAAAGGTGACCCTAGAATTTGTTTGTACGATATGGGTATCAAATAAAAGATGTCAATGAGTATTTTAAAAGGTGGTGGGCTTAGTTCTATAAGTGGACGCGTTATCGAGATATCGTCATAAAGGTGGACCAGGGGTGACTCTGGGATTTGTTTGTACGATATGGGTATCAAATAAAAGGTGTTAAAGAGTATTTTAAAGGGAAGTGGGCCTTAGTTCTATAAGTGCACGCGTTTTCGAGATATTGTCATAAAGGTGGACCAGGGGTGACTCTATAATGTGTTTGTACAATATGGGTTTCACAATAAAGCTATTAATGAGGGTTTTTAAAGAGAGTGGCCCTAAGTTTTATATGTGAAGGCGTTTTCGAGATATCGACAAAAATGTGGACCAGGGTGACCCAGAACATCATCTGTCAGGTATCGCTAATTTATTTATATATGTAATACCACGAACAGTATTCCTGCCATGATTCCAAGGGCTTTTGATTTCGCCCTGCAGAACTTTTTCATTTTCTTCTACTTAATACGGTAGGTGCCACACCCATTTTATAAAGTTTTTTATAAAGTTATATTTTGCGTCAAAAAACCAATCCAATCACCATGTTTCATCCCTATTTTCGTATTTTGTATAGAATTGTAGCATTTTTTTAATTTGTCGAAATATTCGATATCGAAAAGTGGGCGTGGTCATAGTCGGATTTCGCCCATTTTTAATACCAAGATAAAGTTAGTTCAGATAAGTAATATCGATTTTTGCTCAAGTTATCGTGTTAACGGCCGAACGGAAGGACAGACGGTCGATTGTGTATAAAAACTGGGCGTGGCTTCAACCGAGTTCGCCCTTTTTCACAGAAAACAGTTATCGTCCTAGAATCTAAGCCCTTACCAAATTTCACAGGGATTGGTAAATGTTCGTTCGACTTATGCCATTAAAAGTATCCTAGACAAATTAAATGAAAAAGGGCGGAGCCACGCCCATTTTGAAATTTTCTTTTATTTTTGTATTTTGTTGCATCATATCATTACTGGAGTTAAATGTTGACATAATTTACTTATATATTGTAAAGATATTAAATTTTTTGTTAAAATTTGACTTACAAAAATTTTTTTTTAAAGTGGGCGTGTTCGCTCTCCGATTTGGCAAATTTTTATTAAGCATACATATAGTAATAGGAGTAACGTTCCTGTCAAATTCCATCATGATATCTGCAACGACTGCCAAATTACAGCTTGCAAAACTTTTAAATTACCTTCTTTTAAAAGTGGGCAGTGCCACGCCCGTTGTCCAAAATTTTACTAATTTTCTATGCCTGCCAAATTCCATCATGATATCTGCAACGACTGCCAAATTACAGCTTGCAAAACTTTTAAATTACCTTCTTTTAAAAGTGGGCAGTGCCACGCACAAATTTTACTAATTTTCTATTCTGCATCATAAGTTCAACTCACCTACCAAGTTTCATCGCTTTATCCGTCTTTGGTAATGAATTATCGCACTTTTTCAGTTTTTCAAAATTTTCGATATCGAAAAAGTGGGTGTGGTTATAGTCCGATACCGTTCATTTTAAATAGCGATCTGAGATGAGTGCCCAGGAATCTGCCTACCAAATTTCATCAAGATACCTCAAAATTTACTCAAGTTATCGTGTTAACGGACGGACGGACATGGCTCAATCAAATTTTTTTTCGATACTGCTGATTTTGATATATGGATGTCTATATCTATCCCGATTCCTTTATACCTGTACAACCAACCATTATCCAATCAAAGTTAATATACTCTGTGAGCTCTGCTCAACTGAGTATAACAAGAAGTTATCCCATTCGTGTGGATCCGATTTGCAACGGGTCTAGTTCCTCGTTCTACGCAGCGTACATATATGTATCATTGCATAGCTCTTTTGTCTATATGTGGACTTAGAAACCCAGTTCAATGTTTTTGAAATCAAAAATTAAATTTCACTCGAAAGCGATTTCGAAGCTGAAAAAAGAGCCAATCGAATCGAGTGGCAAACACATGTAACGAAAATGATATTAGATTGATGTTGGCTTAATAAAGTTACTACGCCTCCATTTCTGCCTCCCAAAATGGCGGCATTATCTGTTCCTTAGCCCCTCGAATTTTTAACACCTAGCCCAAATTCATCCAATTTTCTTAAAACTTTGAAAAAAGCTAAAAAGGGCTAAACAAGTTCTGAAAAAAATCTTAAAGCTAAATTGCTACTTTTCAAGCTAAATGGAGAAAAAAAGCTAAATATAGCTTAAAAAAATCTAAAATGGCAGCACTGGAAGAGACACTTTAACAGGAGAGGAGAGGAAATCCTGGGCTGGAAAGCGTCTGCCAGGTTTGCTAGTATAAGCTATACATACTAGCACAGCATCTAAATGCGTGTTAGAGTGTAAGCAGTCTCTGGAGATAATCGGTACAGGGAGAAGCATACATCTATATTGGGTCCCAGGGCATATGGGAATAGATGGGAATGAAAAAGCGGACGAACTAGCTAAAAGGGGCACATCCCTTGAAACTTGCTCCGTAGACGTCCCAATTAGACTGGGCGAGATTAAGCGAAGGCGAGAGGTGCACATGATCGACCAAGTGGGAAAGGCGTGGGTTCAAGCGCGGGGCTGTAAAGTGTCGAAGATTATGTGTAGGTCTTACAACCTTAGACTAACAAAGTTGCTTCTATCATTAAAAAGAGGGGAATGTAGACTCGTGACGGGTATTCTGACTGGACACTGCTTTTGTTGTTAAATTAGGCTTGGTCAGTGATAGCGAGTTGGAGGAGGAAACGATCGAGCACTTTCTGTGCTCTTGCCTTGCACTTGCCAGGCTAAGACCCCAGTTATTAGGAGTGATACAACTGTCAGACCTAGAAGCAGCTAGGGGCTTAAGTCCTGGGAAGCTTTTAGTTTGCCAAGAGCATGGAGATATTTTATGACATAGGTCCTGGTTTTTGATAGGGTTTTTCAGTTTTGTCGTTAAAACAAACTTCTGCTAAGACTACGGACTCAATCAGTCTATGTCAGGTCTTCATGGACCGGCCAGTTCAACCTAACCTAACTTAAGCTATACATACATGCATATGAGGCATGTGCGTAGGCTAAGCAAACTCACATAAATGTCACATTCATTTCTTTTCACACATTTTACTACTTTTATTACTCAATTTATATTGTTTCTCTGCAATCTCGGCATTTCAATTAAAGTTAGCGGAATTTTATTCAAATCAATATTTTGTTTTGACATTGCCGTTGTTGCCATTGTTATTGCTGTTAGCGTTGTGGTTCCACTGTCAGCTTTATCAGAACAAAATTGTTTTGTTTCTTTCTCGTTCACTTTTTTGTTTGATTTTTTTTGTTATATCCAGCGTACGCTCGCAAAAACTTTTATACACCGGTTAGGATTTTTTCTACTTTTACATTTATTGTTTTTTCTTGTCGTTGCCAAGACGAGCCCGACCACAGTGAGGTTTTTGTTTTATTTCTGAGCATTCGCATATTTTTTTAAAATACTTTTCATGTTTACATACATACGAACATTTATACCTGCGTGTTACGCACTAAAGCGCAAAACCGCCAGCACAACACCGCAACCCATTAATGTAACCACAATGGGAGGAGTAAGAGGCGTGCGCCCGTTGATGATTTACAAAGGTGAATTATGTTAGTGATCGAGTGGCAGGAGGCAGTTGAAGCAGTAGCTGCACAGCCTGTGTACAATCTGTCCATGTGCTGCGTTGAAAAATATTACTGTAATTTTTTGTGTTGTTGTTGTTTTTGTTCTTTTGTTATTTTTGCAGTTTTTGCGTTTATAGTTGCACTGGCTTTTGCTATTGTTGTTCCCGCCACTGTAGATATGCCACTAGGTGCCACTAGGTGGCGATCTATACTTGGGCAAGCAAAGTATTTGGTATGCAACAATTGTTACAATTACAACAAAAACAACAACGACATAGCTTAATAACAGTAACAAAGGGCACATGCGGAATTGAAATCAACATTTTATCTTTCACTTTTTGGCTTCTGCATCCATATACGTACGTATTTTGCTTTTTCTAATTTCATTGTTGTTGTTGTGAGGTTTTGCCATTTTTTCAATAGATTTCGTTTTTATTTTCATTTGCCTACTCTGCGCAAGCTTATTTTTCGATTTTACTATGTAGGAATGGCGACTTTTTAATTAAAAAGCATTTGACCATGCAGCATGCCACACAAAATGTGTCCATCACTAATACTTGCAACTTTGTCACTTGTGCATAGATAAGTATGCTTGTATGTGTTTGTTTGTGACGAGTACTGGTGGAAACGGAAGTTGTGCAGTTTAGTAGGAAATTTCGAAATGCAACAGTATAAAGTAGCGTCGAAGTCTTGCAACCATCAAATATTGGTCTACCGCATGCTTGACTTGAATGCAGTTTTACCAGTAGTAGTGCCTTTTATAAATAAACGTTTGTTTTTGTAATTTTTCGTTTTGTGATGCATCCATACCCAGTGGTCATAAGAGTTAATAAGATTGTTCATAGAAATAAGTTTGGAAAAGAAGCAAAACAATAACTTGAACAAAAACGAACGAGAAGGGAAGAGCGGCGAAAGTACAAGTGACGGCGAGGATCAATTACGCGTTACTCAAAGCATTGCGCACGTAATTTGAGGGACAGAAAAGGAAGCGAAGCCTCAACGAAAGGCAAACTTTCCTCGATCCACAGAGGAGTGTGCATATCTTGATTGTTGCAAAGTAGTGGTCATAGTCGATGTTTTGATCAAACCATCGATCAAAAGACAAACAAGTAGTTTTATGTATATTTTTATGCTAAGAATTGCTTATGCATATGACCTTATTTCGAGCCGCAACGAAATCAATCAATCTCAAGTAGTTAGCGGATTGATATCATGGAACATTTCCTGAATATAAGGCTAAATAGCTTTTCATTGCCAACACTTGCATTAAAGTCCGGGAAGGGGATAGTCGTCGTATAAATGCTACATTGATGACCCCACCTTGATAGGGTTCGAGGAAAGACGCGAACACCGTAGCTCTGAAACGTGCTTCCTTTCTCATACCCAGTACGGTAGACCTCGTAAGGGCTTATAGTTCAACGGCTATGCGCTGTCCGTGCATCGTTCTTGCTGTATGGTGGTGCAGCGAGCCTTTGGTTTTACGGGGACATAAATTAGACATGAAACTGCATGTTCTGTAGCAAGAGTTCCATAATTACCTATAATTACCTGCCCTCAAATCATAGTCCTTAAAACTTTTGCCGCGGTCGTGATCGGTATTCGCTTGTCTACTGCCACATTAACAAATTGTCGTTTGGTGCACGAGACAACTGCGTTGAAAATAATTGCGCGATTTTATAACTCACTTCTGGAAATATATTACTGGTTCCCAGCCGAGCTTAGTGCTATTTTCAAAATACTTCTGTTATTTTTGTGGGTGGTTTTTTTATACATTTAAGTTTATATATATTTTTTTCAATTCTTTCCACTAGCGAATGTGCGTCGGTGTAGCACATTACTGTTGGCCAAAGCATTCGTGCATAAACATTAGAAGCCTGGCAGCTCAAATGCTATATGAATGTGTGTGCGTGCCTCTAAGTCTGTGTTTCTGATGCTCTACAACAGTTGCCGTTGGCTGCAGTGCCATCGTCCAGCATTTTTGTTATTCCCATTCTTTTCATGCTTTCGGCATTGTTTTCATTTTGCGTTTTGATTTTTTGTTTCTTATCTTAGGTATTGCGTTTTTTTTTTGTTTGTTTTGATTCTCGCAAAGAAGCGCGTGCCGCACCGCAACTATATCCTTGTTTTATTGTTGTGCGAGCGGTATGTATGTAGCAGGCCACCTTTTTATACTCAGTTGAGCAGAGCTCACAGAGGATATTAAGTTTGATTGGATAACGGTTGGTTGTACAGGTATAAAGGAATAGAGATAGATATAGACTTCCATATATCAAAATCATCAGGATCGAAAAAAAATTTGATTGAGCCATGTCCGTCCGTCCGTTAACACGATAACTAGAGTAAATTTTGAGGTATCTTGATGAAATTTGGTATGTAGGTTCCTGAGCACTCATCTCAGATCGCTATTTAAAATGAACGATATCGGACTATAACCACGCCCACTTTTTCGATATCGAAAATTTCGAAAAACCGAAAAAGTGCGATAATTCATTACCAAAGACAGATAAAGCGATGAAATTTGGTAGTGGGTTGAACTTATGACGCAGAATAGAAAATTAGTAAAATTTTGGACAATGGGCGTGGCTCCGCCCACTTTTAAAAGAAGGTAATTTAAAAGTTTTGCAAGCTGTAATTTGGCAGTCGTTGAAGATATCATGATGAAATTTGGCAGGGACGTTACTCCTATTACTATATGTACGCCTAATAAAAATTAGCAAAATCGGAGAAGAAGGACCACGCCCACTTTTTTAAAGTAAAATTTTAACAAAAAATTTAATATCTTTACAGTATATAAGTAAATTATGTCAACATTCAACTCTAGTAATGACATGGTGCAACAAAATACAAAAATAAAAGAAAATTTCAAAATGGGCGTGGCTCCGCCCTTTTTCATTTAATTTGTCTAGGATACTTTTAACGCCATAAGTCGAACAAAAATTAACCAATCGTTTTGAAATTTGGTAGGGGCATATATTTTATGGCGTTAACTGTTTTCTGTGAAATTGGGCGAAATCGGTTGATGTCACGCCCAGTTTTTATACACAGTCGTCCGTCTGTCCTTTCGCATGGCCGTTAACACGATAAATTGAGCAAAAATCGATATATCTTTACTGAACTTAGTTCACGTATTTATCTGAACTCATTTTATCTTGGTATAAAAAATGAACGAAATTCGACTATGACCACGCCCACTTTTTCGATATCGAAAATTACGAAAAATGAAAAAAATGCCATAATTCTATACCAAATACGAAAAAAGGGATGAAACATGGTACTTGGATTGGTTTATTGACGCGAAATATAACTTTAGAAAAAACTTTGTAAAATGGTTTTGACACTTACCATATTAAGTAGAAGAAAATGAAAAAGTTCTGCAGGGCGAAATAAAAAACCCTTAAAATCTTGGCAGGTATTACATATATAAAAAAATTAGCGGTATCCAACAGATGATGTTCTGGGTCACCCTGGTCCACCACTTCCTTTTAAAACTCTCATTAATACCTTTAATTTGATACCAATATCGTACAAACAAATTCTAGGGTCACACCTGGTCCACCTTTATGGCGATATCTCGAAACGGCGTCCACCTATGGAACTAAGGATCACTCCCTTTAAAATACTCATTAACACCTTTCTTTTGATTCCCATATTGTACAAATAAATTCTAGGGTCACCCCTGGTCCACCTTTATGGCGATATCTCGAAACGGCGTCCACCTATGGAACTAAGGATTACTCCCTTTTAAAATACTCATTAACACCTTTCATTTGATACCCATATCGTGCAAACAAATTCTAGAGTCAACCTTGATCCACTTATATGGCGATATCCCTAAATGGCGTCCACCTATAGAACTATGGCACACTCCTTCAGAAAATACTCTCTAGTGCCTTTCATTTGATAGACATGTCATACAAACACATTCTAGGGTTTCTCTCGGTTCATTTTCCTACATGGTTATTTTCCCTTATGTTGTCACCATAGCTCTCAACTGAGTATGTAATGTTCGGTTACACCCGAACTTAACCTTACTTACTTGTTTGTGATATTTTTATACTCATCTGAGCAGAGCTCACACAGTATATTAATTTTGTTCGTATAACGGTACCCCGTAACGGCATAAACTAATCGAGATAGGTATAGACTTTTATATATCAAAATGATTTGGGCGAAAAAAGAAATTCATTTATACCATGTCCGCCCGTCCGTCCGTCCGTCCGTCTGTCCGTAAACACGATAACTTAGTAAGTTTTAAGGTATCTTAATGAAATTTGGTATGTAAGCTCCTGGGTACTCATCTCAGATCGCTATTTAAAATGAACGAAATCGGACTATAACCACGCCCACTTTTTCGATAAGGAAAATTTCGAAAAACCGAAAAAGAGCGATATTCATTACCAAAGAAGGATAAAGCTATGAAACTTGGTAGGTGGGCTGACCTTTTGACGCAGAATAGAAAATTAGTAAAATTTTGAACATTGGGCGTGGCACCGCCCACTTTTAAAAGAAGGAAATTTACAAGTTTTGCAAGCTGTAATTTGGCATCTGAGTATGTAATGTTCGGTTACACCCGAACTTAGCCTTCCTTATTTGTTTTTTTAAGAAGTTTTTTTTTCTTTTTGAATATCAGGCAACGCGCGCGTTTTACTATTCAATCTGCGAAATTCTTTTCCTTCCACTGCATTTTGGTTTTGTTTTTCTTTTATTATATTTGATGCGCATTGAACCAACTGGCATTCAAAATGGAATTTTAATACATTTTTCCGTTTTCATGCAAGATACACACACACATGCACAAAAATACACTTAACGAAGATATATGTATATTTTGGTATCTTATATAGCCCGCTTTGATTGCACAACTGCTCAGATTATTCAACTTGTATTCAGCGTATGCAAAAAAAAAAGAGCCAAATAATAAACGGGCATTCAAATAAAAGAGCTGAATGATTGATAGTGGAAATGTACAAATAAAGTATTTTTTTGCCAATTTAGATTTGATATTTTTTTAGTGAACTGCCTTATGTATGCAAGTTTTTCTTAAATTCCATTTATGCTATTTTAATAGACTTAGCCCGCTGGGAATGTAAAACAACCGATTGAAACATACATTTTTTGCAAACAAATTTTTCTTAAGTTTAACTGCCCTGCAGAAAATATGGACAACATTACCGCAAATAGAAATGCAGTTTAGACAAAGATATCTATACAGATATACAGATGCAGCTACACAAAATGATAAAGATACGGATATAGATAATGGTTCCTATATGAATCCAGATATAGATTTAGATGCAGATACAGATATAGATGCAGATGCAGATACAGATATAGAAACAGATAAGTATACCGATACATATTAATACATATATACATAGACTGCTAAAGGTACTGATACAGATAAAGATATAGATGCAGATACAGATACATAAAAATATATAGATACAGATTCAGGAAAAGATACAGTTACGGATACATACACCGCGAACTGGATTCAAATAATGACAGCGCTACGAAGCTTTAGCACACACGCTTACCTGCTCAGAATAACTGGTAGATATTTTAACGACTGAGTATTCTTATTTGATACGGATGAGGGTCCACGAAAGCACAACATCACCGGCGGTGTCCATCAGGGATCTGTTCAAGGGCCAACGCTTTGGAAAGCGATGTATGACAGTGTGCTACAAATCGATCTTCCTGGAGGCACGCAAATTGTGGTTTTGGTGACCTTACAGTGGACTGTAGATGAGTTAGTCCTAACCATAGGATATTATGAAATAAAGTCAAAGCCTTTCGTCACATACTTAGGAGTAAATATTGACCCACAACTAAGTTTTAAGGAGCATTTCCAAGCTGTCGGAGAGAAAGTCTCTAGAGTTAGTGGAGCTGTTATGCGAATAATGCCCAACATCGACGGCTCAGGCGAAACAAACCATCAGCTTTTGTTATTAGAGAAAAATTACAAGGTTCACAAACGGCGGCCACAGTGGTGTGATGGTAGCGTACCCCGCCTACCACACCGTATGCCCTGGGTCCGCACCCCGGGCAAAACAACATCAAAATTTTAGAAATAAGGTTTTTTCAATTAGAAGAAATTTTTTTTAAGCGTGGTCCCCCCTCGGCAGTGTTGGGCAAGCGCTCCGAGTGTATTTCTGCCATGAAAAGCTCTCAGTGAAAACTTGTATGCCTTGCAGATGCCGTTCGGAGTCGGCATGTAGGTCCCGTCCGGCCAATTTGTAGGAAAATCAAGAGGAGCACGACGCAAATTGGAAGAAAAGCTCGGCCTTAGATCTCTTCGGAGGTTATTTATTTATTTAATTTAATTTATTCGGATTCAAGTCGACACAGACACAATGCGGTCGACTACTAAGATATATAAAACATAAAATTAATGTTACAATTAAAAGTAATTAAATTCAACCATACATATGAAAGAAAGTACAAAATATCAGGCCAGACGTGACAGTATTGAATTGTGTAACTCGGAAAACGAACATTCAAAACTGATGCAGTTATACAAGTTGTTGTATCGCGCCTTACGTTTATTTTTTTTTTGTTTTTTACAAACGGCGATGGTTTCCAGGACATGTCTCTGGATTTCACTTCTTCATCAGCTAGCTCTTGTTGGTATCCAACGTGATCAGTACTATAAAATTGAACGCAGAACCAGTATGACGCAGATCTAAAAGGACCCACCAAAAAAATATACAAGCAGCCCACCATATTACTGATATACGAATAGCATGTGCTTATTGGACGGTGTCCGACACCCGATCCTTGTTTTATCTCGGAAAGTTCTATTAGATCTACCGTCAAGTGAAATGGTCGAACTGTATGGCATTGAACTGGCCGACAATCTGAAGATTCCAAGAAAAGAGCAAGGTCACGAACATTAGTTAGGTGGCAAGAAAGGTGGGAAGAATCTGGGAAAGGGCGCTGGACCTTCATGTTAGTTCGGAGTATACTAGAATAGTACGACCGGGGGTATGGCGAAATTAACTACCACCTCACACAGATATTGAGTGTGCACGGCGGTTTCAAGGAGTATCTATATAAGCGTAGGATAGAGGAGGATCCTTTTTGTCCACACTGTCCCACACAATTGGAAAAAACCAGAGCACATAATGATTTATTGTCCTCGTTTTCATGGCGGAAGACTCCCCGTATAGAGAGTTTTTGAGAGGAGCTTTTCATTAGAAATTTAGCTACCCTAATGTGCAGACAAACATGTTGCTGGACTGCAGTGTGTAAGACGGCCTTTCTAATCATGACGCGATTGAGGCATGCTGAAAGGAAGCACAGAGAAGTGCCCAAGCGAAGAAGAGGCCACTAAATCGCCTTTCAAGTACCTCTGACCTGAGCCAACTATGCAAAGTTTATTATACCAAAACAAAAAGGGCGTCTTCCAGTGGGAAATTATTGAAGGATTTCTCCGTTTATTAAGTGGTTCCTGCGATAGATGTATTGCGTATATGAACGTTAAGTAGTTTTGCAAATGTTTTTAAAATAAACGACGAAGGGCTAATGGATCATTTACGACCTCTTTGGTTTTGTTATAGAAGTAAACCAGCCAAACCCAAGCCCTAAACAAATGCTCCAGCCAGGCGGGTAGATCTTTCGTAGCATTTCTGTGAAGTTTTCCTCTGGGCCTGCTGATTTGTATTGTGGATTGCACCCTCATTTTTATTTGGCGTTATTAGTTTATTTATTTGCTGATTTGTAGTTCGATTTGATTGGGTTTAAAGCTTGAAAATTGCGTTTTCTAAAGCAGCTACAGTGTTTTTGCGTAGATACTTGTCCATGATTCACAGTCTAATCGTAAATAAAATGGGTTAGATTTTGGTTGATTCGATGAATGAAATTTTTTTTTTTTAATTTTTTGCCCTTTTAAAACTGTTAGGCTGGTGCCTATCTTTGTACAGCTGGTGAGGATGTCTAGAAGCGGTAGAAATATGCGATTATTTAAATATAAACTGGAAATTAATTTAAATAAAATCTTAATGAAGTAGCGACTTCGCTACTAAAACTTTTTATGTTGCACATTTCATTTAATATTAAAACCATTAATTAACGAAAATATCAATTATAAACTTAAGTCAACGTTGTTAAAAGAGTTTATGTACTTGCAAATTTTTTGGTTAATTTATTTAAATTTACGACATTGCACACTGAAGTTTAATGTAGTTAGTCAGTATGCAATGAGAAGCCACCACTGCGTATGAGCAACTTTTCAATAGTTAATAGCATTAAATATCCATTAAAACAGATGAATATGCGACGCTCAATCAACAGGCATCGCATTAATGTGTTGTAAATTAAGCTGACACACCTACAGATAATGCATACACAGACACACACACCTCTTTATTAAAGGTGTGTTCAATTACAACAATAATAGCAACAGTGTTGAAAGCATATCTGCAATGCATTTATTGCAATCAACGGCATTGTGCAATCAACTGAGCAGCTCATTTCATTACTTACTTTTGCACTTATATTGAATACTTATATACGCATACAGACATACATACATACAGATATGTACTAACGTTTTCGCAAAAGGTTAAAGTGTGAAATTTGATCAGATGTATATTCAAACACTCACACACACACACACACACATGTACAATCATAATAATAATAAGTAGAAAGATATGCCATTGTAATAATGGAAAAAATGCTGATGCTGCTGATGACAGTTGCAGCAGAAATTTTATTTATGCCGCATTGTCAGCCACATGTGGCACAAATGAACATGCGAATATATGTTTCGAACACACTTGGCCGCATATGTGTTTGTGTGTGTGAATTAGACTGTCCATAAAAGTTGAATACTTTAATGTTTTAGCTCGCAGATGAAAGTGTTGGTAGCTTTCGTTTAAGCGATAGCCGTGGACTTTAAATCTTTTATCGGCGAGATAATTTAATATAAGGAAAAATGCGATGATTCGGCCTAGTTTATGCTTTCTCGCTTGAAATCTTCTGTCTCCATATTTTTATACTATACGAAGGAGGGATGTTACAGTCAGGAGTGAGTATACTGGTCGGTATGTTGAGCGAAAGTGCTCCCCAAAATTTCAGTGGGAAATAAGTGGTGAGTAAGAAACCCTAAATCATCTTCATATTCAACCCACTTTAAAATGGTAGTAATTCCCCTGCTGGGAACACTGCTTCTATAAATTGCGCGCACTATGGTAGATGCAGGCGTGGAACCGCCATCGCGTATGCCCTGAGTGGGTTGACCAGTTAGTGAAGTATGGATCGTTCTTCCACCGATCAACACATATATCGAAAAAGTGAATCGGTTTGAAAGAAGCGCCCTTTGTGTTGTCCTTAGTTTAATTATATAGTCTTTACACCATAGGAGTACAGAGAGAGCATATAGCAGCGAAGCAGCGCTCAAAATATTCTATTCACCTGATACATCCTATAAGCCCGTCAATAACTCTAAGGCTAAGTTTATGATCGAGCGTAATCGCATCGCGCGATTATCGCTGGCGATTGAGTGTTGATAGTAGAGCGAAATCGCAAACGATGGAATGCTCAACAATATAGCTCAACATCTTTTTATTCAAGTTGTGGCAGTCTAGAGACAGCAACATGCGTGCACTCAAAAAAAAAAGTATCACTATCTTTTTAATACACGACGTGCAAAAACGAGACTATAAACGGTATCAAGCAACGTACCTTTTCAATAATAACATCCATATTGTTTCGCTAATTTCGCTCAACTGAATCAAAATATTTTGGTTGCAAATTTTCGTTGCTTTTGTCGCTTGTATTCGCTCAATTCGCTTTACGCTTAATCGCTTTGTCATAAACATCTCCATATGCACTAATACAATTTATCGCTAACAGCGATTCTCTTCGCATCGCGCGATGCGATTACGCTCGATCATAAACTTAGCCTAAGAGGGTATTGAGAGACACAGACAACTTTGCGCCAATCATACCCACTTGGGCACTCGGCCACAAGAACATTGACGGCAATGAAAAAGCGGATGAGCTAACAAATGCCGGTGTATCGCTAGACATCTCTGAGCAAGTCTCAGTGTATCGGCTACTTAAATCAATAAAGAGAGACATACTTCCCAATCCACCAGTTCTTTTGACTACAAGAAAAAAGAAGAGATATTCTACTTAGTAGGTATAGATAGAGATATTCAGAATCATAGCCACAATAACAGGACACTGGCCATTTCGATTATACGCGGAAGAAATGGAAATCTCACTCAACGAAATGATTAGGAGCTATAGTTAAGATATTGTAAGGAAACATTTACTAAGTGTATGCCCCATTTAAGGGCAGTACCGAAATGCTCCATTAAGGACATCAGCAGGTATATTGATCTAACCGCATGGTTGGAGTGGGTAAATGCGATACTTGGACCCTGTATCTTTGGCCGGGTAGCAGAACAGTCATCAAATCAAACTCTACGAGATTTTCTCGGAATTAAAAATTTCCCCAGCAACTTTACTGGGAATAGATTATGCAGTCGTAAATGCGGAATATTGAGAAATGATCAAAGTAGGCACCAGGGATTGTCGCCGAAGATTCCCTTGGACTGAAAAAAAACCGACTACGGACAAGCAATGGTAATAAATGATATAGCAAAGATACACGGACGATATCATCATTATAATTAATAAGCGTTTAATCGTTTAGCGATATTGGCCATTCTTTTACAAGTCACGTCAACTATAACACGTGAGCTGTTTACTTAAAGGTGCAGCATATAGAATAGCTTTAAAAGATGAAAGGGGGCCGGGTAAAAAGAGTCTATACAAACGGACCAAATATGAAAAAAAAAAAAAAAAATCCCGGTCTGCCCTCGGGGAATCTGTAGCTTAGGCCGTCTAACCGACTTTATGCCCCTGCTGTGTATTCCATCTTATATCTATATTTTATACGTATTACTAAGCACTCAAGCCTTCTGAAGGAAAACGGTAGGAAGGGCCAACCCTGACGGCCAAGGGGCATTTTATCGCCTCCCTGGGTCCCGAGGTCCAGAAGTATCAAAGGAAATGAAACAAGAAAGGCTTCGAATGAACATTCACGAAACTGGCAACTCTTTAGGACCACAATTAGTCGATCATTGATCTTTCAAGTAAGAGGCCTCCTCTCCTCTTCCTATTCTGCTTTAAAGTGCGGGTATATATTGCCATATCCATTCCCGCAGGATATGGGCTAAGAACATACCCAAGGTAGATGTACCTGTCGTAAAAGACCACTAAAATTTTAAGCCCATTCTTTAATTTTGCGATAGGCTTGAAACCTCGGCTTTATCGGTGGGTTGATATCATAGTCAAGGCAAAGGCTGAAATAACCGCAATGCAGAAAACACGAAGAACGGGGCAAATCCGAATGACCATATAGCCTTGCAAAGTCTACTCCAGTAGTTATAAGAACAAAAGCGAATTTTGGAGCTGAGATGTTAGCTTTTGGTGGGGAAGAAACTTTGCTGCGAAGTATTGTCCTACGTGGCTGTGAACTAGCGTCACTACAAACCGCATAAAGACAAGTTGTTTAGAAAGATGAAAAGATGGTCAATTCCGGTATGCAAACCTCCATATTGGTATCCAATTAACAAGTCGTTCCCGCGAAGCGAGCTAACAAGTGCGGAATCATTTGTGTGCTAAAGTATGGCTCGGAATCATGCACGCTGTTCGAAGAAAACGAAATTACTCTTGTTGGGGGCTGGCTCATTATGAGATCTCATAGCCATGGTTGAATAGAAATAAAGGGAGGAAAAAAAACTTTATTCATTAGTAACTATCCCTGCAAGTGTCCAAGGCAAAAGAAAAAACTGCTTAATATTTTTGAGCGCAAGTTCGTTCGATGGTCTGGCGGACTTAAAAGAAACGCCGAACTTGAATTAATTTTTTTGACTAAAATATTTCTTCAAATTTTCAAAAGATTAAATTAAGTTATAACGAAAAAAATTTAATTATGTGTCTTAAAAGAGCTTATTTCAGTTCACCCTAATGCGCAGCATATCGATTGCATTCGCATTGTCTCGTGAACATTTTTAATTGCATATAGAGTGCCAAGGGAAAAGTTTGCTAAAAGTTGAGCGGTGAATGTGGAAATATATTCAACCAATCTGTACATGTGGTTTAGTGACAGTGTGTGTGTGGGTATTATACATATTTACACTTACTGCTCAAGTATATTATTATTGATTAAACTTACTATATCACCCAAAAACTGCACCTGCGAACATAATTTACTACGAATGTGTAATGCCTGCTTATGTAGGAAGATGTTCAGGTATACCCTTATTTGTAGTTATGACTTTCAGTTGAATTGTTTTCTGTGTCAAAGCTAATTATTTATATCTAGATACATTAATGTAATAATGACTATCATAATGACCATTATCAGAGAATTATTGTCATTAAAACTATAATTGTTAGCTATTGTCATCGAAATCCTCTATCTGAAGTTCTATGATGCCTAACATATTGTAACGATTTTACTTGCAATTCCCCTTATTTGCAATCTTCTGCTGAGTTCGAATCACTAAACTGTCGAATACTCCAACATCCAATAATGCAAAATGGCTTTTATTAAAGTACTTCACAATAACACTCAAACTTTGCAACGAATAGCTTGCTTAATAACCACACTGATTGATAGCTCAAATGAAACTCTACTATTCAAAATAATACTGCTGTTGCTCGATAGATAGCGTCTTAAAAGAAATCTGAAATCAACTGAATTCCAGCGCCTCTACAATTGTCGCCCTTTATACTCTCGGATTTCAACGTTCGCATCTTCTAGGCGCTTCCAGAATCTACTTGTCCAGCAGCTCTCAAACTTCTCAGCTGTAACTACAATTGCATGATTTTATAGTTTTTCTCATTGCATACTTTCAGGAGTATCTCAGATATATGCATGTGTTTGTGCATTGACCCTCCGCTGCTCGTATACGTACATGGTACATATGTGTAGACGCAATTATTGTTTCGTTTATGTAGATACATAATGATTGATCTATGGATGTGAATTCACGTCACTGCCTAGCATCGGCTTAGAGACGATAGCATCGCTCAGTGCTGCTAACATTCGTTACAATATATTAACAGAATACTGCACCTTCCTTTGCCATCACATTGCTCCAAAATCCCTTTCGGAGGTCAAGCACCAGACAATGTAATCATTTCTCAATATATTAAAGACCAGACAGCCTGCACTCAAGCGGCTTAAGCTTCTGCTTATCTATATATAAAAAAATCAAATTCTGTGTGTGTGTGTTTGTGGTTCATTATGGAAACGTACTTCGCACACTTCAATCATCACCAAATTGTGGCTATAGTTTCCTTCGATCCAGGCGAAGGTTTTTCATATTTCAGAACTAAGAATTTTAAATTCAGATTCTTCTTTTTTTTTGCATTTTAACGTGCGCCACTGGGTGGTACGAAAAATTCTGTATGTCAGCAAAAGTTACTCATACGCCATGTAGGTATTTAAGGCAGAACTTTTGTTTGGTCATAGAATTGAATATATATATGGCTTTTTTTTCAAGTGTAAAATGAAATCTTACAGCAAACGAGTCTACAGTTTTCTTAGTTTAATATTTTGGTTCTTTCTTCATAGAACTGCTGTCACATAACATTTCAAAAGTAGTCACTCAGCGTTCGAACAAAATGCGCCAAAAAAAAATCATTTATTGGAAGATCGACAAGAAAAGCAGCTCAAGTCGCAAGTCGCAGGGCAACAGAAACACATAAAAAATCTCTCGAAGCTCTTGATCGTACTTTGCGAGATTTAAGGAATACGTGAACCCATGGGAAAGGCTCTCATTTTATGAGCAGGCGATTTCCGACAACCTCTGCCAGTCATTCAATGATCAACTCCTGCTGATGAACTGAATTTTTGCTTGAAAGCGTCACAAATTTGGTTTGTCAACAAATGAACACGCCATTTACTTCAAATTTTTTCGAAATGTAATCGTGCATTCAAGACATGGCAAAAATGGGGTTTCCTCATATTTCCGACAATTTCAAGAATCACAACTGGTTATGCGAACGAGTAATCTTAGCTCCCAAAAACGATCGTGTTAATAAAATCAATGATCGCATTCAAAACCAAATTCCTAGTGATGTGACGAAATATAAATCCATCGACACAGTTACAGATGAAGATCAAATTGTGAATTATCCAATTGAATTTCTAAATTCTTTAGATCCATCTGGAATGCCTGCGTATATACTAACTTTGAAAATCGGCTCACCAATCATGCTTCTTCGGAATTTAGACCCACCAAAATTGTGTAATGGAATCAGACTTTGCCTTAAGAAATAAATGCCGACTGTAATTGAAGCAGCAATCATCATCGGTAAAAGCAAAGGTGAAGATGTGCTCATACCATGGATCCAAATTATTCTTACAGATTTGCCATTCACTTCTAAGCGCTTACAGTTTCCTGTACGTCTTGATTTTGCAATTACAATCAACAAAGCACAAGGACAATCGCTTACTCTTGCAGGATTAAATTTAGAGAGCCCGTGCTTTTCCCATGGCCAGCAATATGTTGCTTGCTCTTGAGTTGGAACGCCAAAAAATTTGTTTATCTTTGCACCGAACAAAAAAAGCAAAAATATTGCGTACACACTTGCACTACAGTTAGATACAATAATAAAATATTTTAAGCGAAAATTTCACCAAATATGCGAACAAAATTCACTTCAATTTACAGAACATAAACTAAATTATCAACAAACAAAACAGGAAAAAACGCAACATTCATTCGATCTCGGGCGTTACAACGTACCCCGGGTAAAGCTAGTCATTAAAATCTATACTCTCTAGCTTTTGAAATAAGTCCTTTGTTTTGTGGCTGCCTAAATTTCCGTAAGTATGCAATGAAAGACTGTGAGCGATGGGTCCATTATACATCCCAACATGATTTTTCATGCCCCCTCTTCTACTTGGGGTTTCTACGAAAATTTATTATTTATAATAGTTCCTAAATAATTAGTGTGCTGAGTTTTTTTAGAAGGGCTACTCCTCTCAGCTTAGGCCTAGTAAATTGTGCTACTTTATAGTTTCTTGTAAAAAACGAGGCGTGAGTGCCATGAATTCGTAAAGTTCGAGCGTAACATAAGGTGTACGTGTAGCGAAATAAAATAACAAAAATAAAAATAATTGTAAGGTGCAATAACCTCCGAACAGATTTTAAGCCGAGCTTCTTCTTCCAACTTACCTCGTGCTCCTACGGCGGCCGTCCGATAAATAAGGATTTTAATTTGACAAGAGCTAACAACTGATACCGATAGGTTAATGTGTTTTATCGATACGAAATTACTATGGCCGATTTATCGGTTTTGTTATCCCCTTGTTATCGCTGAGTAATCGGCTTCCTATACGTTTCTTATCGGCTTGTTATCGACGGGTTACGGATGTGTACATGGCTTCATATTGAAGTTTTATCAGTATTTGTTAAATAACAAAGTAATAAGAAAACGAAAAATTGTATAACGACTCGAAACATTTTCGATAGCTTTATTTAATATATTGAAAACTTTTCTATAAATAATCATAAATTATAGTAAATCCATAACATATCGATATCTTTTCGCTAACAGATCGATAAGCCTTCGATAATAAACCAATAGCATATCAACAACATTTCGATAAGTAATCGATAAGTGTTTGATAATAAATCGCCCTTTTTTCTGTAAATCGCTTCTAAAAAGTCAGTAGCTCATTCATAACCTCTGCTACCGATAACAAATTTATATCACTTCGCTAAAAATCAATAGCTCATGTGTACCTCCTCGATGAGACACCAATAGCAAACTGATTACACGTATTTTTTAACTGATCGATAAATTTTATATAACTTTTTGATAACATACCGATACCTTTCGATAAAATTTCAGAAATATTTCAATAACAAGTTGATATAATTTCGATAACAAATCGATATTGACATACTTTCGATAGATAATTGATAACTTTTTTATAGTAAATCGATAAATTTTCCATAACTTGTTTCCATAAAACCAGTAACCCATTTCTAACCTTTGATAGCAGTACAAAATTTATAACAGTTCGATAAAAAAACGTTAATTCGTCTATACTTCGCCGAAAAGACACTTATAACAAACGCTTAATCCGTCGATAAGAAATGCATATCACGCCCAGCAATAACAAACCGATAACTCATCGTTAACAAACCGTTAGCATTTCTATATCAAATTCATAGTACGCATTGCCTTGCGTCGCTGTCTGATTTCGCTCATATATTCTCTACCAGGTACAGTGGCCCCACATTAGGCTCTAGTGTAATGACTTCACTTACGCAAACATTCTGAGTAGAGCTTACGATTTCTCGAACATGTCCGAGAAGAGATTTCTCGCGAGTCTCGCCTTCTCGCGAGATTCTCGAACTTCGAATTACTCCTAAGGCTCGCGAGATTCTCGAATCTCGAATTATTTGTAGGGCTCGTGAGATTCTCGAATCTCGAATTACTCGTACGGCTCGCGAGCTTCTCGACATTCAACTTGATCGATTCATTGCTGTTTTATATAGAGCTTACGATTTCTTCTAGAGAAAAGGCCAAAATTTACGCAAAACCACTAGTAAAAAACCCTGAAATGTATAGAATATTGCCAATGCAGCGACTGAATTGAAAGTCAAGAAGATCGCCAGTATTAGGAGTAATTCGAGATTCGAGAACCTCTCGAGCCTCACGAGAAATTCGAGATTCGAGAATCCAGCGAGCCTTACGAGTAATTCGAAACTCCAGAATCTGAGAGAAGCCGTGTTCTCGATGTCTCGTTGAAAAATAAAATATAGTGAACAAAATTATATGTATAATAAATATGTGTTGAGTTAAATGTCATTGAAGAAATATAATCAACAAAAAAGCCACAAGTAAAAAACAAAACAAGTGTATAAATACTGTCCCCACAGCGATTAAATAAGAATGTCGAAAAGCTCGCGAGATTTACGAGGACTTCGAGACACGAGAATCTCGCGAGTAGTCGAGTTCTCGATTTCTCGGGTCTCGAAAATCTCACTTGTGTTCGAGAAGAATTCGTAAGTTCTAATTCTGAGTAAATGCTGCTTCAAAATTTAATTAAAGTAAGTGCCTTTCCTTTTCCCATTATAAAACATTTATATTCAATAGAATCCTAGAAACCTTCAAGTGCACTTTTACTTCATACGTAAACATATATATGTACATAAATGCTTGAACAAACAGAACAATGGTTCTTCCAGATCTTTTACATAAGATTTAGCAACTCTTTAATTATATAAAATCTTGCTGTTGTTGTTTCTCGAAGAAGTGTGGCAGATTTTCATATGTCATTCATAAACTAATATTAATCTTAAAGATTTGTAATATTTACACGTTAATAAACAAAATTAACCTATGTCTTTTTTAACATACTTACAGACATCCCCATACACAGTGGCGAAACCAGGATTTTGGGAAGAGGGGTACACACCTTTTTTATCGGGGGCATATTTTATCCACAGTTCCTCAAGCTTGCATTTTTTGTTTGCTTTTCAAATAAAATTTTTGTTGGTATTGGCAAATTCAAGATCAAGGTAATTTTCGAATTGAATTGTATGTCAAGTTGCAAAGACAAATGCATATGGAAAAATGACTGTGAAAAATATGACTATTTCCGAAAGCTCCCCATGGATCCATCCCTGTCCATACATGTATACTAAGCACTCTAAAGTGCATTGAAAATGCGACAACCATTTAAGAAAATTAATTGCAAGTATTAAATACAAATTTTGTGAGAAATTTTCAAATATTTATGTAAATGTAATAACTGAATTATTAAGTGAAAGAAAGCATCCATGTATTTAGCTTAGGCATTACTTAAGTTAGGATTTTTGAATAAATAACATATTACATTATTTTAGATGTTTACTTAAAGAAGGACACATATAAGTACACAGCTATGTAGATTTGTCGTTGTTGAACCGATAATTTTGTTCTAAAACTCTATATTATCATCTTTGTTTTGTATATTTTAACTGTAAGTGACATAACTTTAATTGATTTTTACCTTGAGTTGATGCTTGCAATTTACAAATTGTTTAGCAAAAAGCTTTCAAATAGAATTAATAGCATATGTTTATGCTTATTTTAACAATAAGCTGATATAATTTATATATATATACATTTATTTATTAAAATGATAAAATGAATTGGAAAATGCACTAAAATTGAGATGCACGCATTTGTGAGATTCATCCTGATTGATTGAAATAAAATTTAAGGCCGCATTTCTATTATAATCCAACATTTTACATACTAGGGATGTAACGAAAGTGAGCTTATCGGAACCAGAATCGGAATCGGTACTTAGACTAAACCGTTCTACAAATAGACTTCCGTTGTGCACTCGATTTCAAACAGTCGGAACTGAAAAATAAACCGAAATCCAAATCAGTGGGAAGTTTCGACGTATCGGATATGGAATCGAAGCTCTGCAATACTGGAGATACATCCTATGGCCACAGTGGTATGAAAATAGTGTACTAGTCTAATAAATACTCCCAAACTCTGACGTTCATATGATGGGGCAAGTAACATGAAAAATACTTGAACAATGCTTTATTGAACGGAGTCGCTCCTCAGCAGGGTAACACTGGTATAAGGTACGCCTAAAAACACACTACCATAGAGCGACGCGAAGAGCATATCGACCGCTGTAGACAGTTTGTTTCGAAAACGATCTAACTTAGCATAAACTCAATACATTTTGAGCTGAGAAAGGATGCTTATGAAAAAAAAAAGCCAGCAAGGCAGTGCTAGAAAACTAATATTTTTAAATTAATGCATAGCTATTGGTTTGTTATCGGCTTGTTATTGCCGAGTCATCGGCTTCTTGTTGGTTTCTTATCGGTTTGTTATCGAAGGGATACAATTTCGTAACAAACCAAAGAGCCTCCGCTAACTAACCGATAACACACTGATAACAAATTGACAAGGCTGTATCGTCGTTAACAAATCGATAACACGTCGATAACTAATTGCTAACACCCCGATAACAAATATATAACTTTTCAGTAAAAAATTATTAAAAGTTATCAATACCAAATCGATACATTTTTGATAAGGTATCGATAACTCCTCCGCTAACTAACCGATAACACACTGATAACAAATTGACAAGGCTGTATAGTCGTTAACGAATCGATAACACGTCTATAAATAATTACTAACAACCGGATAAGAAATCGATAACTTCGGTATAAAATCGATAATTTTTATTAAAATCGATAATTTATCAATACCAAATCGATAAATTTTTTATATGATACCGATAACTTTTCAATACTATTTTCAGCATAAACTGACACTGCTACAAGGTACGCCTAAAAATACACTACCATAGAGCGACGCGAAGAGCATATCGTCCGATGTAGACAGTTTGTTTCGAAAACGATCTAACTTAGCATAAACTCAATACATTTTCAGCCGAGAAAGGATGCTTATAAAAAAAAGCCAGCAAGGAAGTGATAGAAAACTAATATTTTTAAATTAATACCTATCTATTGGTTTGTTATCGGCTTGTTATTGCCGAGTCATCGGCTTCTTGTTGGTTTCTTATCGGTTTGTTATCGAAGAGATACAATGTCATAACAAACCAAAGAGCCTCCGCTAACTAACCGATAACACACTGATAACAAATTGACAAGGCTGTATCGTCGTTAACAAATCGATAACACGTCGATAACTAATTGCTAACACCCCGATAACAAATAGATAACTTTTCAGTAACAAATTATTAAAAGTTACCAATACCAAATCGATACATTTTTGATAAGGTATCGATAACTTTACGATATATATTCGATAACTTTACAATAATAAATGGATAACCAACCGACGACCTTTTAACGACACATATATAACAAATTGGTAATACTCGGACTGTAAACCGATAACTTTTTGATACAAATCGATAATTTTTCCGATAGCTAATCGATCGCTCGTCACTGAAACCCCATTACTCATCGATAAGCTTTGTTAGCAAAAGTAAATTTATAATACTTACCTCATCGACAACACACCTATAATGCACCCTTATTCATAACAAAACCTGAGATAAGGTGACGACTCAGACGTAAATTTTCAAGCTGATCATAAACGAGGCAGGAAGTGATTTACGTGCCCCCTATAGCTATTAATTCCATTAGCTTTATGCTTCACAGCCGCGCGAGTAAAATCTTATTTAAGATCAGCCTGCCAGGTAAACTGAAGGCAGTGGATACTTTTGTGGCACATAATCTTGTCTGGTTAATTAGCTGAGTAGAAGTGCTGCTGACAGCATTTAGGCTCAGTTGAATGAAGAAAGGCTCTCTGTGATTACGCGATTTCTTTCTCGTAGATTTACGCTCAAGATTGTTGAAATGCTGCTTATACCCCGTCACATGAAATTGCAGAAGTGGATACCTGTGCGGTATATTGATTAACTTCAGAGCTAGTTGCTTTATATTAGAATGTGCTGTTGACAGATTATAACGCAACATAGCATAAAACGATAAAGTGAGATAGCATAAAAAATAAAGGCCGGCAATAAAAACTGTATTTATTTTAAGAGTGAATAAAAGCGAAACTTATAAACATATCCGCAAAAGTGCGGTAAAAAATAAAAACGGCTGTAAAAGCTTACATAACCTTATCGTTTTTATTCAATAAGTAGAAGACATACCACAGCATTCAATTAAAAGTGGACACATCGTGCTATTCAGTTAAGTAGAAGAGGGGGGGGGGGGGGGATGCACGTGCCTATCAGCTAATATGAGCTAAGTGTCACCTTTGTTCATGCATAAGTGATGGACGGTCTTCGATAAATTTTTGAGATGGGTGGCAGAGTATCATATATTCCCGGACCATTTTAGGACTACTTCCGCACCGTTTCGTGACCATTTCGAAACTACATATATTGCAACCGATTCGGAACAATTTAAAGATCGATCCCGTATTATTTTCGATATCTTTTCGGGGCAACTTTTGTATAATTTCTTAGACATATTATAAAATGAATTGTTATTATTTTTAAAATGATTCTGAAATTGTCCGAAAATTTTTTCGTATAGGTCCCGAAACAATCTCGTAATAATTGCAAAAAAATTTCCCAAGTGTACCCAAACGGATGCCTCAACGAAGTTACTCTGAAGTTTTCCAGAAACGATACCTAAAATAATATAAAAAGTGATCCTTAAACTCCTGAAACTGTCCCGAAATGGTTTCGAAATAGTCTTGAAACGAAGTCTTTCCGAAATGATACCTTAAATAATCCGGAAGCGATCTTGAAAGTGTGCCGAACTGGTTCGAATATAGTGTATAAATGTTCAGGAAACGGTGCCGAAGTAGTCCCAAAATGGTTCACAAGTATATGATAAAGTTCCATCCATCGTTACCGAAAAATTATCGATTTAGTGTCAAAAATAGATCGATTATTTATCGGAAAGTTATCGATTTTTATAAATTTGTGTTTGGCGTTTCATCAATTCGTTTATCGAAAAGTTATAGATCTGTAATCAAATAGCTATCAATTCGTTATCAAAAACTTAAATTGAATATTAAGAAATTATAGATTTCTTATCGGCGTGTTATCAATTTTTTTTTCGATGACTCGACCGAAAAAGATACTGATAAAACTTCGATATAAATTCGATGACACATTTGTCACCCGGTAAGAAAGCAATAGGAAGCCGATGACTCGGCGATAGTAAGTCGATACCAAGCCGATAGCTCGACGGTCATAATTTGCTTTCGATAATGAGCTGATAATATAACAGTAACTTCTCGGTAATGGTTAATACCGCTATGAAACCGACGAAGCTCTTCTAAAAAAAGTTTTTTGCTTCTGGAACGAACTCTTGTTAACTTAAGAACATTAGGTTTCTAGCCTCAAAGCTGTTTGTATACACATTCAAAACGACTTTTTGATGGTGACAGAAAAACTTGCTAAATGCAGATAAATCCGTTGCGTTGTTGAGTCCACATATTTTTTTTACATTGTGAAAATTTGAAGTTTTTTTCATTCAATTACGTTTTATTAATTAAATTTTGATTGAATGTAGTGAGTACTTCCTTTCGCCGTTACGAAAATATTCATCATTCTTTTGACAGTTCACTTACCCCGAGCTGGCATCAATCAGTGCCGAAATGGCGCACAATTTAACCTTAAAAAAAGCACATAACGTTTAAAAATTAATTTAATACGTCATGCAAACTCTAAGAAAACTCTCTAGTCATAGCTTGTTTTACATGCAAACTCAACACCCGCTCTCGCCCTCGCACTTGTGCGCATTGTCAAGTTCTTTGCCTTGCGTGATTTTATTTCGGTATTATGTCACATTCTGTTTATATACTTTTTTCTTTTTAATAAAGTTTGGTGATTTATTTTGTGCTCTAGTGGAAAAAGCCTTGCATACATACATATATACATACATATTTAGTAAGCTGAAAAAAGACTATCTGAATAACCTTAGTAAATGTTGGGTATACAATGTTAAATATACAATATGACCCTCATGGTGAAGTCACATCACTGTCAGAGCAATAGCGACATGTTGCACGATGTGACGACGGATCACACTGTCAACTGTGAAACGGTTGCTATATAGCATGATTGGCATATGGTAGCAGCTACATACATATATACAGAGTTGATAATGGAAAATCACGCAAGGTCCTTTATAAATGTTAACTCCTCTTAGCAGTCTTTTGAATCAGTGCACATGTTCACTATAAAAGCACATATTTGTGACCGTAACTATGGGACACATGTACCCGTAATAAAAAAATATTTTTAGTTATTTCGCATACCTTTTATGAGTATACATAAAGTGGTGATATGCACTTTAGGCCATTTCCAAAAGTTTTTAAGTACTGCAGAAAAATATTGTGTTGTTCCTGGCTTAGAATAATTTAATCTCGCTCTGCACATATCGACTTTAGAGTGGAATATCACAATTTTTCTGCTACCAGTTCGAAAACGCTTAATATGAGAATATTTCTCAAAACCGTTCAATCTCTAGATCGGTCTCAAAATTTATTTAATGTACCTATAGGTAGATTAAGAGAGAGCGCGTATCGTGTTAAAAGGACCCTTTTAGACTTCATGCGAAGGTCTTGCTTAAAATAACTTCATGTAATATACGAGTTTCACATCGAGCTCAAAATTCAGAATTATGCTTTTCTTTAAGGTTTTTGAAAATTTCTCCCTCTATGCCTAGAAAAACGCCAGGCGCTCCCTATCATTTGTGGTAAACGTGTTGAAAGATGTGGAAAGATTATATTTGGGAGTTAACTTTTTGAGAACTGTGTTTTTGAGTCCCGAATTGGACTATGTCTAAGGTAGGGAGTGATCTTGCAGAATAATCTTTGTATAAAATATCTGGGAATCATTCCAGACAGTACTTTGCAGTGGAAGTTTATCGCTGAGGAGAGAATGAAGAAGGAATTTATGAATATAAAAGAATTTTGGAATGTACGTGACGTTTATTGCCTTCTTTACCTCATTGAGTATTTGAAGCAATTATCAAGCCCATCATATACTACGGAGTTTTGTTTTGGTGGACAGCTACATAAAATTGAACCTTCGCCAAGAAATTGGCTAGTAAGGCTTAGCATAATGGGAGCACTCAAAGCAACCATGATGGCTGCACTGTACGTCATTCTGCACATCCCACATGAAGACGTGGTAGCGAAGAAAATTGCGTTGGTAACTGTAACGACACTCAATGCCTCGGGCGGCTTGAGCCCAGACCATATATGCATAATATTAAAGCATCAAAAAATATTAGACAAATATGACACCTGATTCCATAACTTCGTTTCGATGTGAATGTTAGAGCCATAATAGAGGTGGAACGTTGGCGCATGGGCACTCAAATGGCAGACGAAATGATACAGTTTGTTGTTGTTGTAGCGATAAAGACACTCCCCGAAGGTTTTGGGGAGAATTATCGATGTTGATGGTCCTTTGTCGGATATGGATCCAGTACGCTCCGGTAACAAGCACCATTATTGAACCTTCTAGGCCATCCCGCCCGCACCTCCTAGTTCCATGGGGCTTGTGGTCGCCAGAGCCTTGGCCGCTAAAGAAACAGGATTCGCCACAAGTAGGTGAAGCTAGCAATTAATTAGTATTTAAGTCACCTCAGGCATACCTGCCACGGGTATATGCTAAATCTCCTAACCCACTGGGGAAGGCGATGGTTCCAAAGTAATGAAATAAGTAGGCTCTGCGTTATACTGCGCTGAACCGGAAACAAACAAATCCTACAAGCTGCCAGACCACTGTAGTGTTTTTCCGGCGTAAGCAGTAGCCATGACTAAATAAGTAGGAACCCTGGAAGAAAATAGCTTAAACTTCAGCCAAGTTAATATTTACACTGGCAGCGATTAAGGCAATAATCTCGCATATCATAACATCTAAGACTGTGCAAGAATGCAACCATCCTCTACAAAGAAAAAGGATATGAAGAAATATACATCCATACTAGGTTTCCAGGAAATGACAAAACGGAGGAGCTAGCTTGAAGGAGCGCTTTCTTCGAAGGGTGTACTGCAATCATCCTTATCAGATTGGCGAGAGATTAAAAAAAAGGCGAGAGTAGCACCAAGCAGGAAAGGCGCGGAACAAAGCACGCTGCTGCTAAGTGTTGAACATCATGTGTAGAACTTTTGACTTAAGATCATCGAAGTTATTCTTATCAATAGAAAGAGAGGATGGATACTCTAAGTGAATACTGCCTTCTGGCGTCAGTGATAGCAAATATAGGCAGTGCAGGTTTCATGAGAAAACGATCGCACACATTTTGTGTTCAAGCCCGGATAAGATTACAGTTAATAGATATAGAGACATCAAGTAGCATAGATCATAGAAAGCTTTAACTATATGCCAAAAGGAAGAAGACATTTTATAACATAAGTACTAGTTTCTGAAAGGGTTTTTCAGTTTGGACGTTGAGCAAATTTCTGGTAACACAAAGGAAACATTAAGGATATACAACTGGGCATATGCGGTTATGTCCACCCGTAAATTAACTTTTTTAATACTGCACTATCAATTTCTACACAGAATTTGTGACTGTGTATTGTTTCTGTTAATTTTGTGTAGGTCCGCAAGGTCTCGTTGCTTCCTCGTACTATGCTTAAGAAGAAAATTGTGAGAAGAACAAAACACTTTGCTACTTTACCAGAATCATCACGGTGCGTTTCTTCGCGGCTACTCTCATGGAGTCGCTAATATAGACGCTGCTTCTTTGCACACTGTTAGTAAAATAGGAAGGTTATTAAATTGAACACAAAACTATCCTCAAATCCATTCCCTTATGCAGATCTGACTTCCAACTCATATTCGTGAAGTATTTTAAAAGATTTTAGTTTCTCCATAACCATAAATGGTATAAAAACATTGTCATACCTAAAAGCAATCCCACCCTCACTTGTAATTCTCGCTTAATTTCTTTAACACTTTTAATCTGATTTTAAATCCCCTTTTTTCTGGCTTTGCTGCGCTTTCCATAATTGTTTGCCTACGTTAATTTCTCTTCATTTGCTTTTCACTTATTTAAGTTTTTTTGCATTAATCACTCACTTGACAGCATCACCCAGAGCAACGCAAGAGACTTGTACGCAGAATTGCTCATGGTGGTGACCCTATCGCTTGTTCTTTACTTGCTTTCGCCGGAATCTTGACGTTGGTTGGTATGTGTGGTGTTTGCATGTTTTTTTGTTTTTGTAGTAAATATTTTACATATTTCGCATACTTTATCGCTTCATGACTTGAGGGACTGACGAGTTACTTTTTCAGTTTTCTGTGTTTTATTTGTTGTTACAAAAGAGTTATTTCAGGCATATGAGTAGTCAAAAACCGTTGTAGACATACATGTATTTTTTGTATGTGTGTGCTTGCGCGATTGTTTTGAAAAATGTTTTGATTGCAAAGGCAGTGCATAGTCGTGCACTTTTAAGTAGTTTTTGGCGTGTGAAAAACGTTTCTATGCATTTGAAATGTTAAAGTAATTATGACTTGTGTATGGAGAAAATGAGAGTGCATCACAATATAAATTTGTGTATATTTGATGTGATTTGTGTGAATATGTTGTTTGACGAAAATTAATTTCTCTAATAGGAAACATACGTTTGAGAATTGATATCCTCTGCCGGTAACTTTAACATTCACTTTCACTTTAACTTTAACTTTAAAAATTGTTTTTGTTTTTATCGGCCTATTGATAAATCATTCAAGGTTCGAATGGAGCTCAAGGCCAGAACACCAGATGGCGCAACACTGAATAAATATAGTTGGTAAAAAGGAATGGAAGTAGCAAATTTGTCAGTCAAACAAACCACCGCTGTATAGCCAAATAGTTAGCGCAGCATGCCTAAAGCGTACTGATGATGAAGGCTTAGCACCATTTGAAATGGATCTATCTGCGCAGCTATGGCAGGTTGTCTGAAAAATTTTCTACTTACTATTCCAAAAACAAAATACAATTTTTCAAATTTAGAAAAATTAAAAAATAACAATATTTATCATTAGAAAAAAATTATTGTTCTGGCCTTGAGCTCGATTCGAACCTTGAATGCTTTAACCTTAACTTTAACTTTAACTTTAACTTTATTTTTAACTTTAACTTTAACTTTCACTTTAACTTTAACTTTAATTTTAACTTTAACTTTATTTTTAACTTTAACTTTAACTTTCACTTTAAATTTAACATTAACTTTAACTTTAACTTTCACTTTCACTTTAACTTTAACCTTATAATAGAAATCCAATTTTATATATTTGGCCTGTTACTAACACCGAACCTTTTTCGAACCTTTTCGAACCTTTTTTGACAAATATCCGTTACGGTTTTTTTTGATTTAGTCGCCAAGCCCGCGATAAAATCTATGCAATAGCTTAAAAAAAAAATTGGGTCCACTTAATCATATATAATTGAGCAATTCCAAAAAGGTTCGAAGCTTTTAAAAGGCAATAAAATTTTCTATAAACTGTTCATATAACACTTTTTGCTATGCCCTGCAGATTGAAAGATAACGAACAATCATTACGGATTTTTTCCATTTCTTTTGTGAAAATATAAAAATGGATTTTCCGAGGAAGGATCTCGAAAACTTTTTTTTTTTTCAGATTTGTTTTTTTCTCTCTAAGCCCTGTTTTATTACAAAAATGATAAGCTTTCATTCAACAAAATCGATGAACTAGTACAAAAGTTATAAGCATTCAAATAAACATATCCATTTAATACTTAAGAACCCTACTGGTACATATGTGTTAATATTCGCTAACTAACTGATATACGAATACTCACACATATGTACCAGTAGGGTACTTAAGTATTAAATGGGAATATTTACTTGAATGCTTATAATTTTTTATTAGTCCATCGATTTTGTTGATGAAAGCTTATTTTTTTATAATAAAACAGAGATTAGAGGGAAAAAAACAAATCTGCAAAAAAATTAAAAAGTTTTCGAGATTCTCGCAAAGTACACATTTTTTTATATTTTTACAAAAAAAATGGAAAAAATCCGTAATGAGTTTATAGAAAATTTTATTACCTTTTAAAAGCTTCAAACCGTTTTGAAATTGCTCAATTCGTTCTTGAGATATATATGATTAAGTGGACCCAATATTTTTTTTTTGAAAAACCCGTTATTCGTAAATATCTCAAAAACTTTACCATAGAATTAAAAATAAACTTGATTTTCGAAATCAAGGGTGATTTTACATAGGAATTTCATAATGGCGTATCTGGTGCATTTTGGCTGTAAGCCAGTGTTATTAGAAAATTTTGTTAGATATTTTTCTTTTTTCGTTCATATAGAAAAGCATGATACAAAAAATGGAGGTAGTTCCATTTAGTGTGACGTTAGCCACTTGACTTTTGCGGGGACAATGACAATTTCACCAAAAACAAGCTACCAGAAAAATGTTACGAATTTGTCTAATTTTGATGGATTTCATATTAACGGATACGATTATTTACTTTCATAGTTATTTTAAATAAAAAAGAAAAAAAAAAAAAAAATAGCCGCATGCGTTGGAAATATTTTAATACGAAATATCATGCTAAAAAAGAAGGTTTTTAATAAGTTTTTCGACCTCCCGGCAATTGCTTTGGTGGAAGGAACATTGATCGAAGCATACAAAGCAAGGGAATATAGCCTTCTTAAGTTTCTGAACGTTTTCTCAGAATATGTTAACAAAACATACACGTTTGTCAATTGATTGCCCAAACCGAAACCGCAATTTCGAAAGAGTTTAGCATACCTAAACGCAATTTTTACATGTTAACATGCCCTGTAGGTCACCACTAGCTATGAGAGTTCTTTTGCCCATTGTAGCAGGAGTTATCTTGGTGCAAGCTCCGCCTATACGTATTCTGTGTCCTTTTAGCATTAACATGGATGTGGCGTCCGACAAACGTAACAAATTAAACACCTACCACTCACTGCAGACTTTTGAGGTACGCTTGAGAAATATCCACTGTGGAGGCATGTTAATAGGGCTATGCTAGAACAACAGGATTTTTCGTGTATTTTTTTCTGTCTGGGGGTCAAGCTGCCATAAATATATGAGTCATTTATCAATGTTTGAGTCATTATCCACTATTTTTCGATAAAATTGCATGTTTCACTGATTCTCACTATGCACATAAATGTATGCACAAAAATCGTGCTAAAGCATATTATTATTTTCTCAGATGACCATTGCGTTTCCATCCTGAAAGAAATTTCCATCCCGAAGAGCCACAATTTCGCCTTAAACAGTAACGGTATGCCAACGCTTCTAGCAAAACTACAAACATTATGAAACGTCAAAAGTCCCCAAATACGTCAAAAAATATTGAGTGGAACTACCTTCTTTTTTATACCATGATAGAACAGTATTCCATGAATTGTATAATGAGAGCATTATAAAGCGATTTCCAAAATTATTCAAAAAATTTTTAAATAAAATTTTTTTTTAAATCTATACAATTTACAAACTCTTATTACAAATTTTATTAAAAATTTTAGACATGCCCTTTTATCGTGACAAAATATAAGTTTAATGCCTCTCAAAAATCGCAATGATTTTTGATAATTTTTTCTATTAAGGATATTCCAGGCTTTCGTTCATAAAAAGAATAAAATTTTACAAACCATGTATGCAAGGAAACCTTAAATACTCATTGGAAAGAGAAGCAGTGCGGATTTTGTGGGCCTTCAAACTTGCCAGGTTAAAATTTGTTGAACTACATACCTGCGTTTTCGATAAGTTTCTTAAATAATAAAAAACAAGTTAGGGTACTTTTAAAAGTATTATGAAAATCTTTTCAATTTTTTAAATTTGTTTTCAGTTAAAAAATTTCAACTTCAAAATTCTCACTATGATTTTAATGAAACTCTTGAATATTCGAACTTTTTCGAAAATGTTTTTGAAGTTTGTTTATAGTTTGAATAAACTGTAAATAATAATTTGATAATTTCCACTAACATTTGTTTTAGAATTTTAAAGTTTTGTCGAATTATTTCAAAGACTTTTTTTAAATTTCGTTAAAGCTAGAAAACACATTGAATAATATTTTAAATGTTTTCCATAAAATTTTATAGAACTGTTCGAACTACCGAAGTTTTTCGAACACGTTTTTGCAAATTTCTTTTAAAGTTTAAAAAAAATTTGATCAATAATTTGAACATTTTTATTAAAATTTTAATATAGTTTTAGAAGGAAGGAAACCTTACTTATTCGTCAGTATGAAAAGCAGTGCGAATATTGTGGACCTACAAACTTGTCGGGTTTAAATGGGTTGAACTACATACCTACGTTTTCGAAAAGTTTCTTAAATAATAAAAAATAAGTTTTGGTATCTTTAAAAGGATTATGAAAACTCTAAAATAGTCGAATTTTTTCGAAAACGGTTTTGAAGTTTGCATATAGTTTAAAAAAAATGTTTGAGTAATAATTTGAATAGGTTTTTGAAATGTATTAAAAAATAAATTTGGTATCTGAATGGGCTGCTCGAAAAACGTAAGCCCCGTTTACTAAGGAATAGTTCAAACTTATTTTGGTTTGTTGATTTTTCGACGGGGTGGATAAATGATGTATATTGTAATAATTTTGCGTCGTCTCTTGCCAAATTTGATTACGAGACAAACCGGTTTCGCCGTTGTGCCATCATCAGTATCGATTTTCGTTTCTCTCGTCCCGATGACGGAGAATACTTCAAAGTTTTTTTTTTTGTGTTTTTTTAAAAAAATGAAATTTAAAATTATTCGAAGACAGTCCCGGAGGTAGTTAAGAAATTATTCCGAAATTATGTAGGGGTAGAGCGAGAAGGTACTGGGATGTTTCGAAAAATTCTCAAAATTTTCCTAAAAGCAATCCTGAAAAAAATAGAACAATCTGAAAACATTGCCGTGACTATTTTGAAGTAGTACCAAAACATTGTGGATATAGTGATAACAGTGTGACGAAATAGAACCTTATTGATTTAAAAATAAACCAGCAATAGGACCGAAATTATTATAGCTCTCCATGAAGTTATACTGAAATAGTCCTGAAAGGATCCGAAAATAGTTACAGAAATATCATGTAGTAGTTCCGACAATATTATTATCCCGAAATTTCTTAGAAAAATCCCAAAGACGTCCTAAAGATACCTAAAAGATGCGAAAAAGTTAAAAAAAGCCTCTGAAAAATGTACCAAAACTATCCAGAAAGAATCCGGAAATGTTCTACGGGTACTTTCGAAACTATACTAATAGAGTCTCAACTTCGTCAAGAAAAAGTCGCGTGATGGTCCCGAAACGATCCAAAATGTCTTGGATTTCACATATCAATGGTCTAGGTCAAATAGACTTATGCTTGGTTTTCACTAAGTCACCTCCACAACCTTGAGCTACTTTTAAAAAACCAGATTTTCGTACCTTTATGTATTTGTACTCCTGCAATGAAGCATTGGAGTTTGGTGCAGACACCAACATTTTACAACGGTTTAATGAGAAATAAATATGATTTTCCAGCCAAAAAGGTGTTGTTATTGAAATTCGCCTGTGGAAACAGAGGAGGATGTCTGCTCACGCACGCCTGAAAGGGCAACGTGAAAACGATATCAATTACCTTGGTATTACCATTTGGGTTAGCCATAAGAGAAGCGAAGGAACAGTTTAAAACAGGGACCTTTTAAAATGAAACTCCTTCACCAAAATTATTCCCAGACTTCTAGTTTTTAGTCCGAAAAAATAACTAAATCCGCACTTTTATTTTATAAGTCCGAGCGTAAAAGTTAAATCCGTACTTTTACTTTTTAAAGACAGAATAAAAGTCTGGACCTTTAATTATGAAACGGCTCGTCCAAATCATCGATTTTTTCAGGGTTAGGTTAGGTTAGGTTGAGGTGGCTGCCCGAAAGCATACTTAGGCCACGAAAATACACCGTTACCTTTCCTCTTCGAACTATTTTGATGACCTGATGAAAGCTACCAGGTACTTGTCGTCATGCTCCACAAACTGGCTCATATTATCAAGAAATGGAGCACCCAAAAGCGCTGCCGTGCTCCGCTAAGTGCTGGGCAGTTGGAAATGAGGTGAACCACCGTTTCCTCCTCCTCATCCTCTTTACAACTCCTACAGCATCTACGATAAGGCGCTCCTAACCTTTCTGCATGCCTATCTATGAGGCAATGACCATTTAGTGCCCCCACAAGTGTGGAAATGGTATCCCTTCTTAAGTTGTGCACGTGTCGGGATCTTTTAAGATCCCATTTAGGCCAGGTTTCTTTCGATATTCGACATCCCGGTGTTTGTAGCATTAGCTCTTTTAGCATTAGCTTGCATGTGGACAGGGGCATACCTAAGCGTTCTTGCAATGCAGATTCCCTCAATGTCCCTATGTCCAGGGACCCATGTGAGATATACACGGTTATGTTGAGCCATCTCTTGAAGAGATCGGCGACAGTTTAGTGCTAGTCCAGAATTGAACGAGTAGGAGCCAAGAGATTTTATGGCAGCTTGGCTGTCGCTGAAAATAAAAATTTCTTTGCCGAAGGTGTGTATCCTTATCCTAGCTGCGGCTTCCATTATGACTGCAACTTCAGCCTGGAATACACTGCAGTGGTCGGGTAGTCTGAAGGATAGCTGGAGGTCAAGGTGCCTTGAGTATACTCCACCTCCAACTCTACTGCTTAGCTTGGATCCGTCCGTGTATATGGAAATGCTGCTGTCAATAGCAAGGCACCTATCCGACTCTGTCCAGTCATTCCTGCTGGGGATGTTTATATTAAAGTTGGTTTCCGCAACTGTTCTGGTCGCACAGCGATCCGTGTTAGGAGGGAGAAAACGGTATTTGTTTAGTATACTTGAGTGTCCTGTGGTCTTGTTGTTCCAACACGACAACTCTCTTAGACGCAGGGCAGACCGATTTTTTTCAAGTGGTGTATCAAATTTCAAGGCAATGTTTCTTTTGGGTAAAAATTTATGGAGAAAAAAAAGGAGCAAGATCACTATGGAAAAGTATAAGTATAGTACCATAGGAGTTGGTTTAAGTTTTTCTATGACAAATTTCGGGTACAAGTAAAAAAAACTTTAACATGACTATATACATAGATTTAAAATCTAAATATTTAGAATAACCTATTGGTAAAAAACTCATTTCATTTGTATGTGTCGTCGCATAGTTATTGAGCCAGACTTTTATTTTTTTCCACATTTAACTTTTATTATTGGCTTTTTTTAAGTCTGAAAAATTATTATTCATCAAAAATGCTATGAATATCGGTAAATTTTAATAAGGATACCAATGATTTTTAAATGACCCAACAGTACTGAAACTGTACCATGAAATTTTCAACACACAGTCTTAAAATTATCTGGGGGCAATAATTGCGAAACAAGTTTCAACATAGTGCCGAAATAATCTTTGATTTTTTCATAAATGGTCCCATAAGGATGCCGAGAATGGTGCTGATGTGGTTCGGCGATGATTCCAAAACTATCCTGAAATATCTGAAAATAATCCTGAAAAATTTTCTGAAGATGGGTTTCGAAATTATTATATTAAACCAAATATCATTAATCTCGGTTATCATTAGGTATTATGTGGGAAAACTTTCATACTTACAACATTGATTAAAATTATATCTGCCCCCTTCTTATTATTAAATTATTAAGATAAGGCGAAACATTTACATACCATAAATTTATAACAGTAATTATAGTTTCATAGAGATTTAAAATTCCCAAATTTTGCAGTGCATCACAACCCACCATGGCGTATACGCAACCTTTCTAATGCAATTCACCAGCAGCACGTAATTTGCTTACAAATCTGAAACACTTCATTTAAATTCAGTTTAATTTTCGTAATGCAGCACAACCAGCTGCTATGGAAGTGAGCTAAATGAAATCATGTTATGTATGTAGTTATGTAAATTTCCCATGCAAAACAAATAAGCCAGCGCAACAAGAAGAGTAAGTACTCACATACATAAATAAATACATAAACACACTAAGGACAAAGGATTGCACGCCAGTAGTCTACAATTTTCTAAGTAATAGCAATTGCAGTGCCAAATACTAAGCGAGTGGCAAGAAATCAAGTAAAATGATGACAATACCAAAATGCATTAAAATTATAATAGAAAATGTACAAGAAAAATAGTAAAGTATGATGTAAAAGTGGTTGTAAGGCTAGAGGTGAATAAGAATGAAAGTGTATGTACCTACCTACATACGTACATATAAACATAAGGATGCATACGTACATGGAAGTAATAAACGACAATAGTACCATAGCGTAATAAAAATATGAAGGATCCGCCGCGTCGTTGCAACAAAACTTTCGTGCAATATATGCAAAGCGCAGCATGAAAGCGCGGAACAGAAAGTCAAAAGCTAGCACTAACAATGCCACATAGGAAGCGTATATATATAAAGCAAACATGAGGTACAATTTTAGAATTCATTGAATTTTAAAACATAACAATAAAGCACTCAAAAGTTGTTGTTGTAGTAGCGATGCCGCACAGTGTGATATAACATCAACCCAGCTGATAGAAAGTCACGATTGGAATAAATAATTAATTTTTCTTGCAATAATCACCAACTAAGGCCTTTACATAAAAATAAATATATTTTTTGTAAACATTTATTATTATTTCACCACTTTTTAAGTTTTTATTGAGCCAAATAAATTTAAATCAAGAAACTTTATATAAAAGTTAGAAAAATTTATTAGAGAAAACGTATATCGTGAAGAAGAGCATATTTTTGTATGTAGTAATAAGTAATTGCAATAAACTTAAATAAATGTAATCAAAATCAAAAAAATCTAAATCGATAAAAAATCTAAGCTGACACTGGAGTCAAACTCTTAATCTAGGTCTGAGATGTCGGAGCCTTGATAAACATTCGCTTCTAGGCCTGACAATAATTTAAATACTTTTTTGTCGAATACTCCATTTGCCTTAAATTCATTCGACTTTTGTTCTGAAATAGAGTATATTAGGGGATCGGAAGACAAAAATAATATATTGAGTAAATCTTCCATTGTATATTTACGAGACATCTTTCTATTAGTATTTCGCCTGTAGCTCTTAAAATCTTTATTTCTACTCTCCAGTGCTCCCTCTGAGAGCTTTCCTGTTGGAAGTACTGCTTTATTAATAATGTCTGCCCCATGAATCAAAATTTTGTGAATGGTCGATGGCATGTAATACCATGGGTACAAATCTATAAATATTTTGTGGTCAAAATGGCATACTTCAGAATCAACGCCGAATCCACATGACATAATGTGAAGTATGACAGCAAATCGCTTAATTAAGTTTTCGTCAACTCCCGTTATTTCCGCAGCATTTGAAGGATATTTGAAAAAACGTCTGGCTGTGTTGCTATCATCGTCGTGCCAAAGCCTTATTTTAGAAGATCTACTAATAACCCCTTATCTTCTTTAAATCTTTTTTTTCTCTCTTCAAAAATCTTTTTTCCCGTTCCTTCAAGAGTTTTATCCATCAACGCTTGCAAGTGGACTTCCGCTGACTGATAAGTTATAAGAATGGATTCCTTTGGAGCATAGCATGCAAATTTTTATTTTCTAAGCAATTAATACGATGGATCAGCATGTCTTTGTTCAGCCCAAGATCGTATTTCTAAATACGTTTTAACTGTAAACTTTCGATTTGTGTAAATAGCTGCTGCCTTTTCTGAAATATATTTAACTAACACCGATGCTGGACGAGAAAGGGCATGTTATATTTTAGTTGCATCTGAATTTTTTGTGATGGTTTCTACCATTAATGTTGCATACCGCTGACCTGATAACCTCAAGCCGGAAGCAGTTGCAAAAGCCAACTCTCCTTTTGAAAAGTTTCTTATCAAATGTGATAACTTTTTCCTTTCGGCTGATGACTAGCCTCCGAAAAAGATATAACTGGCCATTCCTTTCTCCCTGCAACCTTCGTCTGCAACTTTTCCACTCACATATTTTGAAACTGCTTTTTTTATTGGAGTCAGCTTTGAGCTGTCATTCTTTCTTTTCCGTTATTTTGCTTATACCGAATCTCGAAAAGTTCGTCCCTTGAAATTGCCATATTTCCTGAAAACAAAATATTTCCTGAAAACCTGCATTTGCGTGCAGCTAAAGTCGTACTATTTTAGTTTTACGAATAGTAGCAAACAAGTTTAGATAAAAATTAAATCGGATAAAGGCGGATAACGAGATTGCTGGTCTTATGAATTCAAAAAATTTCAAAAATTTTACTTAATTTAACATTATTCCACTATTACATGAAAAACTAATTCCTGTTAAATTAAAATCGTAAAAATGTTTATTTACATTTTTGGTAATTTTTATAGCCTTATGCGTTTACGTTATGTTAATAATAATGAGCTTAAAGGCCGTGGTTAAATAAAACACAATGTTTAAAATTTCATTGGTTTTTTTAATTTGTCAATATTTCGGCTTCAGTCTGAAGCCATCTTCAGGACTGTAAGTAAACACAAATGTATAAAAAGGGGACATTCATTTCAGATACATGGTCATTAAAATTTACGTTATGCAACTAGGTATACATATAAACGAGACACAACTTACACTTGTGGTTATCCTTTATCGACTGATCATATGTTCGGAAAACATTTTTGATGTTTATTTTACTTTTGTTTTCCGAATATATGATCAGTTGATAAAGGATAACCACAAGTGTAAGTTGTGTCTCGTTTATATGTATACCTAGTTGCATAACGTAAATTTTAATGACCATGTATCTGAAATGAATGTCCCCTTTTTATACATTTGTGTTTACTTACAGTCCTGAAGATGGCTTCAGACTGAAGCCGAAATATTGACAAATTAAAAAAACCAATGAACTTTTAAACATTGTGTTTTATTTAACCACGGCCTTTAAGCTCATTATTATTAACATAATGTTTATTTACTAAAATTACTATACCTCAGAAAATAAACACAATATTATATTTTAGTAATTGAAGTATAACACACCGCAGGCAAACAATTTAAACTTTCACATTCAATGGCAAAAAGTCGAGTTAAAACTTTTTCCCAATTGATATGCTTCCAAATAAAGCTCCGTTAGTCGATTCAATTTAGTTCAAATTTGCTAGTTTTTTATTTTTTCGCTTAATTATGCATTTCTAAATAGAATTTCAAAAGAGTTTTTGAAATTCAATGATATACTTTTTTTAATTAATATTTTCTAGAACATGAAAGTAATACACTGTGTGCCGCCATCACGCTGTTATCGTTTGAGTACACACACATACACACACTGCTCCTTTTATAGTCAATTTAAGTGTTTTAAATAAATATATGTGTGTTAGGAAGAGTGTACTTATGTAGTTGTGGCTATGGAATATTCAATAAATTAAAATGAAAAATGAAGAAAAATAGCGCTCGCTGGAAACTGTATGGTATATGTGCATTAGACTGGGTTGGTCGCCATACGAAATAAAACAGTTTCAAAAGTTCATCCCTAAATGTGAAGATTTTGTGCAGGGAATCTCCGGAATAAATTGTTTTTTTTTTTTTTTTACTTACTTACTTAATTGGCGCTTAACCGTCTAAACGGTTATGGCCGTCCAACAAAGCGCGCCAGTCGCTCCTTCGCTCCGCCAACCGGCGCCAATTGGTCACACCAAGGGAGTTTAAATCGTTTTCCACCTGGTCCTTCCAACGGAGTGGGGGCCGCCCTCTACCTCTGTTTCCATAGACGGGTTCCGATAGAAACACTTTCTTGGCCGGAGCATCATCTTTCATTCGCATAACATGGCCTAGCCAGCGCAGCCGCTGCGTTTTAATTCGCTGGACTATGTTGATGTCTGCGTAAAGCTCGTACAGCTCATCATTAAATCTTCTTCGGTACTCGCCATCGCCAACGCGTAGAGGTCCATAAATCTTTCGAAGAACTTTTCTCTCGAACACTCCCAAAGCCGCTTCATCTGCTGTTGTCATGGTCCATGCTTCTGCCACATATCGCAGGACGGGTACGATAAGTGACTTGTAGAGTATGATGTTCGTTCGCCGAGTGAGGACTTTACTTTTCAATTGCCTACCTAGTCCAAAGTAGCATTTATTGGCAAGATTGATTTTTCGCTGGATTTCAGTGCTGATGTTGTTGCTAGTGTTGATGCTGGTTCCCAAATAAACGAAGTCTTTTACTATTTCGAAATTATGGCTGCCAACAGTAGCGTGGTTGCCAAGGTGCATATGCGTTGACTCTTTGCTTTTTTTTTAATGCTTGCAAAAACAGCTGAAATAGTTTTTTGTTGTTGCAACTTGGTTATTTGACATCCCAATTTTAAAATCACTAAAGCTTCTTTTGAGCTCTACAGTCGTTTCCACTTAATCGTATTTACATAGTTCCGTGAAAAGGAAATCATATTTTAAGGCGATATATTTGGTTTAACAGAAATAACTATAGGAAAACAAATTCCGAGCTCAAAAGGATATGTATTAGAAGGAATTATAGAGACTGGTATTAAGTGGGGTAGAAAATTTGACCAATCCGAATCCTTTGATAAGGGAATGTCAAAACTGAAGCTTTTGCGGAGATTTATATAGATGGGACAAACAAATTTACCGTTATTTCAGATGTGCCACAGTCCCTTTCGCATGATGTCTATACTTCCGTACAACACGGTGTTTATGTGGAGTAACTCCAAACCACTAACCAGAGGTATTTCAACCTAAGCGCTCATGTTGGGATTATATAGAAATTGGCGTATATTTCCGAATGTGTTAGTCTTTATTATTTGTTAGACATCCTTTTCCAACACCTCCACTGATAAGATATCAATGGTGTTCATCTGCCTGCTTAGTTTAACTCACTGCTCTGTTACAACCACCCTTAAAGATAATTAATTTTTCAGTTAGTGCTACATATATCAGATGACCATTTATGCCAAAATTAATGAAGATATAAATCTATTTCCTAAAAATTTGTGCATATTTCATCAAAACGGCCGGAACGATGCGTTCAAAAAAGGAGTTGAACAATTTTCGTGTGGCACATTCTATCCATCTACTTATATATAGATTCTCAAAACAAAAACTGTGATATATCAAGTTAAAAAATAAAATATTACGCGAAATAATTACAACAAAAAAAAAAAACAAACAAACAAAAAATTTGGGCTGTATGTGCAAGTATCAAAACATTTATTTCGACTCAGTCTAATGTACATATGTATAATGATCGCAGCGTGTGCTAGTCAAAAACTTAGGAAAATAAGAGGGAGAATAGTTTCGTATAAGTACGCACGTACAATGACTCACATTTTAAAATATAATGGTAAATTGTAAGTAAAAAAATAACAAAATTCAGAATAAATTTGTAATAAAAATACTGGAAATTATTTTGTTCTCACTCTAGATACTAAATATCTGAATGTATTTAGACCAAATTTCTCGAAAATTTATTTTGATCAGCGTAGGAAAATTGCGAGAACTTTATTTCTAATGATCTTGGATAAATTTGTCTATTATATTTGTTGAATTGAAAGAGATTTAGCATGATTCAGTCACAAGAGGTTTGCTCGACAGACACATTTTTTGCAGCCAGTTTGCTCCCAAATCGAATAGAGATCCGTTAACTGTGTTGTTTCTTTGCAATTTTTCGAAAAAATATTAGAAATAGGAAGCAATCAGTTTACAAATACTCGATAAGTACTGAACTGCATAATTGTTTAGAACATTTATTTTAATTTTATGATGAATTTATTAACTATGCCATGATTTACTAGTGTGGCTGAATATAGGTTTTATGAAAAGTAAGGACACCGAGGAATCGTGTACTTTCGTAAACCTATGAAGGTACAAAACCTAAACAACTTCAAAATTCATCGTTCAACGGCAAAAACTCGACTAGTAAATCGATTCACGTAAAAATGATATTAGTAATTAATGAAGATGCCATAACGAAATGTACTCATTGAGCAAGTTAACTTATTCATTCCGTATGTTCGAAATATTCGTCTACATTTAAGAATTTGTGGAATCGGTTTATATTTTGAATATTATGTATATTTGGACCTCGTGAGGTCAAACGAACGTGTTCCGAATATTCTAAATTAACGGTTTATCCGGAGCACCTCCATGAATACTTAACGTAAAGGAGCTTTCCGAAATTTCAGAATAAAAAGTGAATACTCTCTGTGTAGCTGGACCGTATAAAATCTGAACCCTTCTGTCAAAGTCGAGACCGGAATATAAAGTTCTAAGACAATAAGCCATATTCTTTTATTTTTTTTTTTTGTTAGACCATGTCGGCTGCCTTTTCAATATCGTCCTATCCCAATATATATTTTTCAAAAACTTCCCATTTCATGATTTGTCACAAAAACGCCCTTTATTAGAATTAGATTGAAGAACGCCTCAGAATGCTTTTCATTAACTCCCTCTTATGTCAAAATGCATTGAACTTATGCTCATATAGGGGGCTTTTGTAACAAATTTTAATATAGTGTATTTTTGAATAAAATCCTAAACCGACATATCTCTTTATCAATTCACGAAATATTTAGCAGAAAATTTATTATTTCCTCCAAAACCTGTTGGCATTTACAAACTTATTATTACTACTAATATACTACTTAGTAGTAACTACTAAAGATACTTTTCTACTACAATTTTCGCTAAAGAGGATTGAATTACTACCCGTTTTCCTTACTTCGTAAAAGCAACTCGTCCACATTTTTCAATTTGGGAGTGTCAAAGCTCTGCCGTCATTGAGGAACAAACCTCTAGTAATTGAGTCATGGAGATTTGGAAGCTTTCATAAATATTTGCTTATTGAATTATTATATTCGATTATGGTTGAAAAACTGAAAAGAATTATACATACTGTATTAATTTAGTAAAATTAACTAGTCTAAAAAAAGTTTTAAAAACTAAAAAAAAAACATTGGATAAACATAAAATTTCGGAATATCTTTGGAGTCCTTCCATTTACTTTCACACTTATATTCTGTAATTCCTTGGAAACGAAAAAAAAAAAAAATGTATTTCTTAATTTTTTGAATCTTTTTGGCTATTCCTTTTAAATGTAAACTAAGATTGAGTTGAAATTATAAACGAAAAACAATTAATGAAATAGCAAAGCGAAATATGCATGACTCTGTGTAAAATTTTGTTTTCAACTTACACAGCTTAAAATACAATTGTTTTTTTATTTAAGAGTATCGATATTGATATTAATTTGTAAAACAAAAAATAAAAAAAATTCAAATATGGGCTTGGTATCAAAAGTATTTCTGTTAAAAATAATAGTTCAACAAGCAAATAATTTAAAAACAAAAAAAAAAAAAAGAAAATAAATAAATAAAACAAATACCATTAAAAATTTTAATATTTTGAAATTTTAATGGTTTTTCTTTGCATATTTTTAACAATTATCTGGCATTCCAAAAGAGGATAAGCTGTTGCTAAAAATTTTAAAAAAGTCTACACATTTTTGTAGATTAAAAAAAAAAAATGTTTCATTAAAACTCATAGCAAAATATTTATAAATAAGTCAATAAAAAAAAATGGGATATGTTTACAACAACTAAGGTATGACGTGGCTGAATGCGTTTGGAACACTTCAGCCATCGTAGGAGTGCGGATTCTAATCCCACTCCCGGGAGAAAAGCTTTGAAAAGATTTACAAGGTATAATCGAAACAGCTGTCGCCTTGTCCATCCTCATGTCGTGTTGTTTAAATTTTTCTCAAATTATTAAGTAAATTATAAATTGAAAATTGTTTCAAACAAATGTTTTTCTACATTTAAAAAGCCACGAGGGCAATCCTCTCTTTATTCATACAAATTAAAAAAAACAAATTGCTGTTCATTGAAAGTCAAAAAATATGTAAAAAGTTTACAGATCCGCTTAAAACCTAAATTGTTAACCAAATTTAAACAAAACTTTAAGGGATTTCAAAATATTTTTTTTTGTGATTTTTATCAGCTATAAAAAAGAATAACGAATGAAATTTGAAATATTGTCGGAATATTTTTTTTTAATTTAGCTAACGGTACAAAAAAATTGTTTGTTTAAATTGTAAAATTAGTAAATTAAAAAAAAAATTAGCTTAAAAATTTATAAAATTTTAATAGCAATAAAAATCGAAATAAAAGTAATTAAATTAAACTAGAAAAAAAAAAATTAGCTTAAAAATTTATAAAATTTTAATAGCAATAAAAATCGAAATAAAAGTAATTAAATTAAACTAGAAAAAAAAAAATTCCCAAATATAAATTCATAAAGAAACTCATGACAAAACAAACAAACTAGAGCTTACGATATCTCGAACATGTTCGAGAAGAGAATTCTCGCGAGTCTCGCCTTCTCGTGAGATTTTCGAATTACTCGTGAGGCTCCGGAGATTCTCGAAACTCGAAATACTCGTAAGGCTCGCGAGCTTCTGGACATTCAACTTAATCGGTTCATAGCTGTTTTATCTAGAGCTTACGATTTCTCCTGGAACGCAAACCACAAGTAAAAACACCGAAATGTATAGAATATTGCCAATGCAGCGACTGTATTGAAAGTTGAGAGGATCGCGAGTATTACGAGTAATTCCAGTCTCGAGAATCTCGCGAAAAGCCGTGTTCTTAATGTCTCGTCGAAAAATAAAATATTGTGAACAAAATTATATATTTAATAAATATGTTTTGAGTTAAATGTCATTGAAGCAATATAATCAACAAAAAAGTCACAAGTAAAAAAAAAAAAACAAGTGTATAAATACTGTCCATACAGCGATTATATAAGAATGTCGAGAAGCTCGCGAGATTTACGAGTACTTCGAGACACGAGAATCTCGTGAGAAGTCGAGTTCTCGATTTCTCCGGTCTCGAAAATCTCGCTTGCGTTCGAGAAGAAATCGTAAGCTCTAAAACAAATCAAACAGAACTTACATTTTTTATGAAATAATTGTTTTTTGTTCCTAGAAATTAGCTGTATAATTTTTAGTTTCTTAAAATTTGTGAAAAATTATATGGATTGAATAACAATTTTTTTTTTTGAAATTAAAGTACAAAAATATCTAAATGGATCTATCTGTGCAGCTATGGCAGGTTGTCTGAAAAATTTTCTACTTACTATTCCAAAAACAAAATACAATTTTTCAAATTTAGAAAAATTAAAAAAATCATTAGAAAAAAATTATTGTTCTGGCCTTGAGCTCGATTCGAACCTTGAATGATTTATCAATAGGCCGATAAAAACAAAAACAATTGTTAATAAACCATGAGCACTTGGGAATGTCAAACAAAGTAATTGACAATAAACAAAAATCCAGCATTATCAGTGATTTTCACCAGATGGCGCAACACTGAATAAATATAGTTGGTAAAAAGGAATAGAAGTAGCAAATTTGCCAGTCAAACAAACCACCGCTGTATAGCTAAATGGTTAGCGCAGCATGCCTAAAGCGTACTGATGATGAAGGCTTAGCACCCTTCGAAATGGATCTATCTGCGCAGCTATGGCAGGTTGTCTGAAAAATTTTCTACTTACTATTCCAAAAACAAAATACAATTTTTCAAATTTAGAAAAATTAAAAAAATCATTAGAAAAAAATTATTGTTCTGGCCTTGAGCTCGATTCGAACCTTGAATGATTAAAGTACAAGAAATATGTATATAAACAAAAACTTTAAATTAAAAAAAAAAAATGCTCTCCTACTAGAAAAACGATCAAAAAATGTTTTTTTTTTTTTGTTAAAGCTAGATTTTGTCAAAAGGTATTTTTGCAATGTTGCTTAAAAGTTGAAAGTTTTTGATTTCTCGTTTGCATTTGTTATAAATAATTTTTCCAGGTTCGCATTCAAGCTCAATTTTTATGTTAATTATTGTCTTTTTTTTTAATTTTCTATAATGGAATTTTTTTTTTGTGTATTTGGAATATAAGACAGACAATTCTTCAGACACCTGCCATAGCTGCGCTGATCAATTTCGACAAAAAAAAAAATACATTTATTATCTTAAGAATTATTGCTATGGCCTTGAGCTCGCTTTTGAACCTAGAATCTTTAATCAAAATGCCAAAAAAAAAAAAAGCAAAAACAATAGTAAAAAATATTTAAAATTTGTAAGATATCCTTTTTTCTTTTAAAAAATTGTTTAAAGATTTGATAAATGGCACAAAATTTTGAAAGTACTTTTTAAATAATATTTCCTGTTTATTGTTTTATCAGCCTAGCGATTTGTACGATCATGTGTTAAAATCGAGCTCAAGACCTTAAAATAAATTTTTTCGTTATCATATTGATACATGTATATAATTTTTCTTAATTCAAAATATTTTTTAATAGGAGAAAACCAAACAAAAATATTAAGGCATTCAACAAACTTTTTTTATTTAAATAAAAATAAAAACCTGAAATTAAATTTTGTGCTCAAAATCCTGTAATTCAAAAACTATATGCAGTTTGGCTGAAAAATGTTACAGTTATTTAATTTAGGAATCAATATTAAAAAACGTTCTAAATTTTGTGCAAACTTTTCCCTTCAACTACAAATTTGTATACTCAGTTGAGCAGAGCTCACAGAGTATATTAAGTTTGATTGGATAACGGTTGGTTGTACATATATAAAGGAATCGAAATAGATATAGACTTCCATATATCAAAATAATCAGGATCGAAAAAAAATTTGATTAAGCCATGTCCGTCCGTCCGTCCGTTAACACGATAACATGAGTAAATTTTGAGGTATCTTGATGAAATTTGGTATGTAGGTTCCTGAGCACTCATCTCAGATCGCTATTTAAAATGAACGATATCGGACTATAACCACGCCCACTTTTTCGATATCGAAAATTTCGAAAAACCGAAAAAGTGCGATAATTCATTACAAAAGACAGCTAAAGCGACGAAACTTGGTAGATGACTTGAACTTATGACGCGGAATAGAAAATCAGTAAAATTTTGGATAATGGGCGTGGCACAGCCCACTTTTAAAGGAAGGTAATTTAAAATTTTGCAAGCTGTAATTTGGCAGTCGTTGAAGATATCATGATAAAATTTGGCAGCAACGTTACTCCTATTACTATATGTCCGCTTAATAAAAATTAGCAAAATCGGAGAGGGACCACGCCCACTTTTAAAAAAAAATTTTTTTTAAGTAAAATTTTAACAAAAAATTTAATATCTTTACATTGTATAAGTAAATTATGTCAACATTCAACTCCAGCAATAATATGGTGCAACAAAATACAAAAATAAAAGAAAATTTCAAAATGGGCGTGGCTCCGCCCTTTTTCATTTAATTTGTCTAGAATACTTTTAACGCCAAAAGTCGAACAAAAATTAACTAATCCTTTTGAAATTTGGTAGGGGCATAGATTTTATGACATTAACTGTTTTCTGTGAAAATGGGCGAAATCGGTTGATGCCACGCCCAGTTTTTATACACAGTCGTCCGTCTGTCCTTCCGCATGGCCGTTAACACGATAACTTGAGCAAAAATTGGCATATCTTTAATGAACTTAGTTAACGTGCTTACTTGAACTCACATTATCTTGGTATGAAAAATGAACGAAATCCGACTATGACCACGCCCACTTTTTCGATATCGAAAATTACGAAAATTGAAAAAATGCCATAATTTTATACCAAATACGAAAAAAGGGATGAAACATGGTAAGGTAATTGGATTGTTTTATTGACGCGAAATATAACTTTAGAAAAAACTTTATAAAATGGTTGTGACACCTACCATATTAAGTAGAAGAAAATGAAAATTTCTGCAGGGCGAAATAAAAAACCCTTAAAATCTTGGCAGGTATTACATATATAAATAAATTAGCGGTATCCAACAGATGATGTTCTGGGTCACCCTGGTCCACATTTTGGTCGATATCTGGAAAACGCCTTCACACCACTCCCTTTTAAAACTCTCATTAATACCTTTAATTTGATACCCATATCGTGCAAACTCATTCTTGAGTCACCCCTGGTCCACCTTTATGGCGATATCTCGAAAGTCCACCGATAGAACTAAGCCCCACTCCCTTTTAAAATGCTCATTAACCCCTTTCATTTGATACCCATATCGTGCAAACAAATTCTAGGGTCACCCCTGCTCCACCTTTATGGCGATATCTCAAAACGGCGTCCACCTATGTAACTAAGGATTACTCCCTTTTAAAATACTCATTAACACTTTTCTTTTGATACCCATATTGTACAAACAAATTCTAGAGTCACCCCTGGTCCACCTTTATGGCGATATTTCGAAACGGCGTCCACCTATAGAACTAAGGCCCACTCCCTTTTAAAATACGCATTAACAACTTTCGTTTGATGCCCATATTGTACAAACAAATTCTAGGGTCACCGCTGGTCCACCTTTATGGCGATATCTCGAAACGGCGTCCACCTATGGAACTAAGGATTACTCCCTTTTAAAATACTCATTAACACCTTTCTTTTGATACCCATATCGTACAAACGGATTCTAGAGTCAACCCTGATCCACCTTTATGGCTATATCCCTAAATGGCGTCCACCTATAGAACTATGGCCCACTCCCTCATAAAATACTCTTTAATGCCTTTCATTTGATACACATTCCAGGGTTTCCCTCGGTTCATTTTCCTACATGGTTATTTTCCCTTATGTTGTCACCATAGCTCTCAACTGAGTATGTAATGTTCGGTTACACCCGAACTTAACCTTCCTTACTTGTTTTTTTTAAATTTGTGAATTTTTTTTTTTTAATTTGTGAAATTTTGTGTATGTGGTTTTTTTTTTTGCTGTACGTCTTCATAATATTTCATTCTGCATAAAAATGGCTGTTTGCTTGAAATTTAGGCTGAAGTCTTTACAAACAAATTTCATTTTGCAAGTTTGTTAGGTTTAAATTTTTTTAGAATTTATAGAATTCATTTAAAAATTCTAACTTTTGAAAGTAATTAAAAATTAGTAAAATTTTGTTTTTAGCTTAAACAATTTGTTTTTAATAAACTGCCGCAAAATTCAAAACTATATTGTTGGTTGATTAAGATTAAAGCATTTTGGTAATTTTTGAACAAAAGAAAATAAAATTTGTATATGCAATTTTTAAGAAATTATATAAATTAATTTTTTGAGATAATCATTTCATAAAATACTAAATTCAATTTTGTTTGCAATGTAAGGAAATTAAGCGCGTTAAATAATGGGATTAATGCAAAAATTCTAATGACTGTATACGAATGTACTACATACATACAAACGAAACCATGAATACTAGCTGCGATATTCAGTTCTATACGGCCGACGTCTGATACCTCAGCTGCTTGACAATGACTACCGAGTGCAGGTGGATGGCTGGCGGCTGGCGGCTGGCGGCTGACTGGCTCAAGTGAATGAATGAACGAATTTGCTTTGGCGTTTAGTGTGCGCTGGAGTGTATTGTAAATAACGGTGATGGCGGAAATTGTTCACCACGTATTATCAAACACCGCGCCATATCCACACACACACTCACCATAACGCTCATGCATTCGCTTTAAGTATACACATAAGTGTATTTGCACTAACACATGAATAAAAGTACTTTAAATATATTTGATATGAAATTTTGAACCAAACTAAAACTAAGCACTAAAGCAGACTTTTATTTTTGTAGTATGTGTGTGTGTGTTTATATGCGCTTATAAAAGGAAATATTAGTTTATAAAATGTTCGCATATAAAATGATTGCTTGGTATATAAATATTTCATATTAAAAAAGATAGCGAGCACTAAAATAAAATAAAATTTCATAAGTAGTGAAAAGTGTGTGATGTGTATCAAGTGGATTTTCGTTAGCAGACACACACACACACACTCATGCATGCTTCAGCATGTGTGTTTAACGTACTTACTTGATATAAGTGTAAATTTGTTCTACTCAAGTCAACGTCAGTTATATAATGTTTTATATGGCTTTTACTGTTATTTGTGAGTGTGAACTTTTTTTGTTGATTTTCTTTTGTTTTAAATTTGCGCGTCAACACTGTAAAACTATTAATTTTAGTTATACCTACGAAGTAGAATTATGTTTAATTCATATCTTTTATTAGATTAGGTTCTAGTTTGCCGGTTGGATGCCGGTTTGGATATATGTTAGTGCACTTTAGGATATAAAGCTATACGTGCAGTTCTCCAAGAGTGTGGTACATGTTTTGATGGGTGCATTAAACCGAAACATGCACAGTACTCTTGGAAAACTGCTCGCGTAGCTTTTCTACCAAAGGTTGGGAAGTTCGGTCATATGTGTCCCAAAGACTACAGGCCCATAAGCTTAAGCTCATTTCTGCTCAAAACCTTTGAGAAGTTAACTGCTTTCCACAACACAACATGCGTATGCCAAAAGCAAATTGGTAGACACTGCACTGCATAGGGTAGTAATAAACATTTAGAAAGCCCTGAAATAAACGAAGTATGACTTAGAAATCTCCTTAGACAGTGCCGAGGCTTTCAACAATGTCTTTTCAACAAAGTCTCTAAATGGGTAATCATGGATGGTCTTAACTACATTGAAATACATCAAACCATAACCATATGGATCGGCTGCATGTAAAATTGCATGAAGATTACTTCACATTGGGGATTGCAAGAGACCGAAAAGTCAGTGGACAGGGGCACCCTGCAGGGCGCGGTGTTTTCAACTCTATAGTGGACGTCGGTAATCAACCAACTGCTCAGGCGGTGCGATGAGGGACCCGTCAAACTTCTGGCTTACGCACATGACGTGCAATTGTCACAAGTGGAAAAGTGTCTTTCAACGATAAGCTATTCGATAGATTGGGCGCTTCGGGAGATATGTACCTGGGCATCCAACGTCGCAGCCTACGCAGAGAAGGCGGATTTGGGATTATTTACTAAGTGATACAAGGTCACAAATTGAACGAGGCCTAAGCTAGGATAAGGGACCCTGCAGGCGAAACCTTACACGAAATATATAGCAATTATTGCAGTGAGTTATCGTGGAAGCTCAACGTGAAGGAGAGAGTGAAGAGAGGTCTCGACGGAGCCTGATGCTTGTAAACGAATGCTGGGGTATACGCCGTATCTATCGCCCTCTCTCTCACATGGAATTTACAGCGATTGTAAAGCCTATCCTCATATAGAGTCTTTCATTGGTGGACAGCCACACAAAGAAGTACATACCACAAAAAATTAGGGGAGGCATACAGGCTATCAATGCTAAGCATTACGGGAGCCCTGAAAATAACACCGATGGCTGCACTGTATGCCATTCTGCACATTCCACCTGAATACAATTTTTAAGAACTGCAGTGAGGCTCAGTGGCGGAGGCAGCTTGAGCGATGTGTTATTCATTTGTTATCGAAGTGCTAAGGGCTTGTTATGGATGATTTATCGTTTTGTTGTCGACGGGTGCTGTGCGTGTTATGGTTTTTTTGTGGGTACCTTAGCGAGGAGGCATGTACGAGCCATCTTATCGAGGTGTTATAAATATGCTATCGAAACCGAAGTTTATCAATCAGTACCGACGATTTACTATTGAACGTTTATCAACTTTTTGTGGCAAAGCTATCGATATATTATCAAAACGCTACCCATTTCCTATCGAAAAGCTTTCGATTTTTTTATTATCCAATACGCATTGGCGTGTTATCTGTCTGTTATCGATAATATATTGTTTTAATATCGAATAGTTGACGATTTTTTACATAGTTTGTTATGGATTATGTAGATACGAATAAAATTTCAAAATGAAATCTGCGACACATCTGTAACTTATCGACAGCAAGCCGATAAGTAATCAATGAGACAACGATGGCTCGACGATAACAAGCTGATAATAAGTAATAATTACCTTTCGATAACTAGACGATAATAAAACAACAACTTGTAGGTGTTGTGCGGCAAAACTCTTTCCAAAAAGCTCGAAATTATTCAGTTCTGCTAAGTTACCTCTAAGGTGGCTAATTTCATCTCCTGGGCGAGCTTTCATTAACTTAAAACATTAGTTTTCTAGATGTATGCCTATATCTATATTTACGTATTATACTGGACGAGTAAGTATTTTTTAGTCATGCTTTTTATTGCGGAGCATTTCTCCCACCCTTCTTATCGTACTCATTCCATCACCCTCTGCATATACCCAATTCTTTTCAAATATAGTCCAACTATGTTAAAAGCTGTCTCTTTCTATTTTCACTCTCTGTAGGTTTGCTGTTTCACTCAACTTTGGACTCGAAGTTAGACCAATTTAAACTAATGTTTTGCTCCTGGCGTGGTACCGTCTTACTTGAGAGTTAATTGAGATTAAATGTACTTATTAGTCTTAATTTATCCAAAATATAGGCACTTGTCAAATTTCATCAGAATCGGTTCAGCAGTTCTGGAGAACATCATTCATAATAGTTATGGGGCTATAGAAAAGCTACCCATTGGTAGTTAAGATTAATGTTCAAACAACTTTCCGATGAAATACTAACCGGCTGTACCTGGGGATCGGTACTGAGACAATAAAAGGTTGGAGACTTTGTATGCTTTCCTCTCATACAGCCGGATCTGTTCTAAGGACCCCACTCCGTAGAAAACCACACTAGTGCCGAAGTAGTGAATAAATAGCCCATTAGAAGAGTCTGCAATCGATACAAGAATAAAAAGAAGAAAAGGGTTAGAAGTGGACTTGGTTTAAAAACGAGAAAATGTTTTGAAAAGCATATTCGATATACCATGTGTAATAGGGGATGGTGTCTTATAGCAAGCAAGTTATGTTCCGCAAGGAGGCTGGAGGGAAAATTACTTAAAATATTTAACGTATAAAATCCTTTCCACGATTGTCGGGCTAGATCCCTAATGGTGCTATTTTCCAGAGCGTACCAGATCTATATATTAGAATGATAAAAAAGAGAAATAGAAAGAAGAAGAAAAAAGAAGTAGTAACAGAAAAAAGAAGGAACGGAAGAAGGAAAAATTAGGAAAATAGGAAGGAAAAAAGGCAGGTGTAAAAAATGCCTGCCACTTAATAAAACATCTAAACAATTAAAAATCTATCTATTGTAACAAATTTAGTGAAATTCCGCTTATTTTACACCTTCTACTAAAGTTCGCATCGCTAAACTGTTGAATAAATAACTCCAATATTCAGTAATACAAAATGGTCTTTATTAGACTACTTTCACAATAACACTTCTACTTCTCGACAGATAGCGAGCTTAAATCAAACTGATTACTGCTTACTCAGCTTTAACTCCTTTTATACTCTGTAAAGTCTCGTTCGCATACTTCAAGGCGTTTATATTTCTAGAATTTACTACTCGTTTACCAGCTAAAAATTTCTCAGCTATAACTACAGATGCACGATTATTATAGCTTCTCGCATAGCCCAGGCGCGTGTATATGTGAATGATACTTCCACAGATGATTGCCTACTTTTGGGAGTATCTCAGATATATGCATGTGTTTGTGCGTTGCCCTCCGCTGCTTGTATGGACATACATATATATAGACATAATGATTGATTTGTTAATGTACATACAAGCCACTGCTTAGTATTGGCTTAGAGATGATAGTATCCCTTAGTGTTGCTAATATTCGTCACAACATATAAAAGAAAGTGGTGTTAGTTACACTCTTTATAATTCAAGAACAGATGAACCGATTGTGCTGAAAATTGGTGGAAAGATAGCATGGAAAGATAGCAGGAGACGGACATAGAATAGTCTCTATCCCGTTCTGGCTAGGGTATTGAGATCAAACCGTTGACCTGAGTAATCCTGGGATGTGTTTGTACAATATGGGTATCAAATGAAAGCTTTTTATGAGTACTTTGATACCGGGTATTTTTCTTACTGCCGGGTGACTAGGGTGTCGCGATATAGGCCAAAACTTGGACCCGGGTATCCACAGAATGTGTTTTTAGAATATGGATAACACATGAAAGCTGTTGATGAGTGCTTTAGTACAGAGTATTTTTTATACCGCTGGGTGGCTAGAGTCTCGAGATATAAGCCAAAACGTGGACCCGGATACCTCTAGAATGTGCGTGTAATATGGATATCAAATGGAAGCTGTTGATGAGAGCTTTAAAGCAATTTTCATCGTGATATTCGATTTAGTCGCATCACCCTGGCGAAACTGATAAATGTGCATGCGAAGCCGAAATAAAGACATTAATTAATAATACCCACATATTTATTTACAAACGTCCTATTCGATTGGCCTGAAAGTTGGTATATACATTTGTCTATATTAGTAATTACGATCCTTTTTTCCGGGAAGTAGACCAGAGACGTACTGGGACTGAGACTAGGAGGGGGACTGGGACTCAGGATGGGACTGGAACAAAATACATACTGGGACTGGCAATACGGGATGAAGAAGTATGAGAAGGACCTTAGAGAAGAGAAAAGAGGGAAGGAGACTGAGAAAGAGATAGAGTGAGACGAAGATAAAGATAGATGAAGCGAAAAAGATGGAGGGAGGAGTGAATAAACAGATTAAGAAAAAGTGAAGAGGGGGGGAGGGCATAGCTAGACGGAAAAAGCTGATTAGAATGTATGCAGATTGATCAAATTTAGGGCAGAAGAATGTCTGCCGGGTCTGCTAGTATAAGATAATTTTCATATTTTTTCCGAACTATTTTTGGTTATCTAGATGATCTTTAACTGAGTTAAATCTTCAGTTATGTCATCGCCTACGTTACATTTGCTAGATATTGCATACGTTTTGGCGCTTCGAAACCTCTCTTACTCAATTTTGCTGCATTTGGTCACAACTTTAACTCATTCAGTCATAAAAAGTCCCGTACATCGAACTTTTGCAATTTAAGTCAATTTCCTACCCTTTTTCACCACAATTCAGCCAAAAATACTCACTAAAACCCTTCAAGGTGTACTATTGCATTTAACCTGCAGCAAGTGGATGAATAAGAAATGATATGAAAAAAAATCGCCACCAATTAATTTCAAGCATTCGCGCCACAAATTTCCAACAATTTTCATCATTTAATTTTTGTTGTTTTCATTTTCAGTTTCATTTCATAGAATTTTTTTTCAACCGACCAACGACGCATGTTCCTAATGGCCTAAAACTCATTTATGTATGATACACCAACAAATTTACCTGCGATTTGTTGCTGTGATTCACAATTTCTATTGCTCTACATATTAGAGATATACGCCGCCGATTAGGGACGTTTTTCACACGCCGCCGCCGAATGTCAAAAATATCGGCGCGGCGGCGGCGGCGGCGGCGTTCGGCGCATTACTATATTTTCTACTCTTTTAAGACTGTCTAGGCATTTATTGTTCATCTCGAAAATTGATCAGATATGGTCGAAAGGGGTATCAAGGGATGCGCATCACTGCCAATTATAAAAATTCGATAGCGAAATTTAAAACTTTCTAACCGTTCAAAAGTTATTTGAGAAAACAGGCGCTTTCAATGCCAGCTTAACACGGATTTCGCATCACCGAATTCACTAAGTTATTAAAACAAAACACTTAAAAAAATTATATAATAAATTTAAATGCTCACTTCGCATAATTTTTTTAAAAATTAATAAAGTATAACGAATTTAAATAAAGTGCCCTAAGTCGAATATATTTTCAAATTGTCCTCAAGTTGTTAAAAAAGCAAGTTACCCGAAAAAGGTGCCGAATTTTATCTCTCGATGAACTGAAAGAATATGCGAAATGAGTGACGCAAAATGCTTTAGTAGGCGCCAGTGGTTTAAATTCTCCTTAGAAATGATTCTCAGCTCACGCTTAAGTTGCATATGTCTTCAACACGTATGAGAAGGGCTTGAAAAACCAATTTATTTGCTGAACTATAAAATAGCGTCTGAAATCTTATTTTTTATTTCCACACTTCACCATTCAACACCCAAGTCTCTTGGTTTGACATTTCCTAAAGTTGGCGGCCCCCAACTATCCTCAACTAGTCCCTTGGAGTAAATCACATTGGATATAGCCTATCAACCATGTTTAAATATGACCAACACGTGACGGCTTCTGTTAAAAATTGAATATGTAGGCACATTTTTTAACCATATCCAAATGAACGGGTGTTCTACTAGCCTAACGTAGGGGATAGTCGAACTAGTCTGAAAACTGAAGGCGGTCATCCGTAATGAGCTCTTATATCATAAGGCCGGAAACGAAGAGTATTGAGGTCAATATATCGAACACAATCGTTTGCAAATTTTGGTCTACATTTTAAAACTTTCATCCATGGTCCTTCTAAAGTTTAAATTATGTAGATGTCCACCATCACCGAGGGCGGCATCCTTGGCCGAATAGTTACTCCCTAACGTTTCAATGTGTTTTTTTGGTTTAGCTCGGAAGCATAGCGCGACAAATACATCCGTCAGAAAGTCTTCGGAGCTACACCTAGACCTTATAGGAAAGTAACGTCGACGAAGGTATGAGTTCGAAGTCGCAGTCCTATGGATTCTCTGCTGGCATATGGTATAAGGGCCAGGATGCGTGGTAGCGACTGGTGGTCGGTATTGCTACTATTAGCACGTCGGGAATTGTAGCTCTTAAAAACAACCAAAAAAACTGAAGGCGCCCCGTGGCGTGATCAACAATAAGCCCGCATTGATGCTATTCTTTAAAACGGTGCCACGAGAGTCATCATTATTAGTAGATAATTTATAGCAACCGTAAGTCGCCTTTGTGCATGACCAGCATGTAGCCACAAATAATTTGAAGAAATCGTGCCGACGACAGATATTAGAGTTAGCCCAGAACATATCCTTCTGTGAAACTGCGCTAAAAAAGTGTGACCATTTAAAATATTTCTCGCTCTCTCCGCAAGGAGCTACTCCCGCAATTTTTTGAACGATCCACGAGATTTTGAGGCAAAACCCGCGGATCTTTCCGAAACGTCGATTTCCTTAAATACATATAACAAAACCTTTCCCAATATTATTTTTTTTAATTTTGTGCTTTACAAACCTCCCAGATCTTCATCCACAAGTAAATGATATTGTTCCAGATCGTCAAACATACCATTGACGTCAGCAGTATGTTTACATATTCATTAGTTGTGGACAATGTGATACTTTGAAGTCCAACGATTCAATTCAGAGGTTTACGCCGATCACTTTGTCGGCGCGCCGGCCACGCCACCGCCGCCGGTATATAATAGAGCCGCCGCCGCCGATTAAGTGACCGGCATAAACCTCTACTACATATGTATGCCGTTAGCTATTTAATGAATGTGCATGTCCATACAAGCAATCATACATACATACATGAGAAGTGCTAGTAAAGTAAGCAAGAACAATAAGGAGAATTGTTTGCCCGCTAGATGACGGGAACCATTAGAATCTTTGGCGTTAAAGTTTTCGAGTACCTCTCATTGCATTTGTGTGTATTTGTGAATGGGTTGATATGATTGTGCTTCGTCGATCATTGTATTTAAGCGGTAGCACTTTGCTTGAGAGAATTGGTGCTTGTAATATCTGTCTGTTGGCATGTCTTTTTGTGCACCACTTCCGTTTCCGCAATTTTAAATTCAGCACATTCATCGTGGCATATTCTCAGTTTTCGTGTAGTGACGTTGCCGTTGGTGAAAACGATGGCGTTGAGAAATGCAATCGCTACGATGACGCTGTTGATTTATTGATTTCAGCGTTGTACCGTACAAAGTAAATTATTCTAGTTCACCTGTGTCGTTGCGCTTTGTCAGTTATTATTAGGGGAGTTCTTAAAGAGAAACCAAATAGCTAAATAAGCACCAGGTCAAATATATTGTAAGGAATTTTGTTAAATTCCACTTATTTGAAACCTTCTGCTAACCTTCGAATCGCTGAACTGTCGAATAAATAACTCCAATATTCTGTATTGCAAAATGGTCTTTATTGGACTACTTTGGGAGTACTACAATTATACTTCACTTCGCAATTAATAGCGTGTTTAAATCAAACTGATTACTGATTCCTCAGCTTGCGCTTCTTTTGTATTCTCGATTTTCTCGTTCACCCATTTCTCTTAAGGTCTACTTATTTCGCGAAAAACTGTTCGAGAACAATTGTATCTCATGCTTGGTTACCAGCTATATACATGTATGCTTTTCTACTGGCCATATGAGTGTGTACGTGTGAGCAACTACTTCGGCTTATGACTACATATGTGTGGGTGAGATGTGAAGAGATACTTCGAGCTACTGGTTATATTTGTGGAATATTCTATGTTGCCTTGTACATAAGTGTGCTTGCGGTTTTTGCTGTTGTGATTATTTACTTACAGTGTAGTGATATCAAGATTCGGCACAATATTAAAAAAAAAAAAAAACATGGTGTGATAAACCTCCAAGGAGATTGATGCAGACCTTTTCTTCCAATTTTGGCCTAACCACCACAAGAGGCATAGGATTTTTCTTCCCCATATTTAACAGTAGGCCGATAAGTCCTTCTCGTTGTTTAGTTAGTAATACGATTAAAAAGGATCACTCAAATGTTAATGAAGTTATATAGTGAGCCATAGAAGGAAAATGGCGCAATCGAGGGAGGATTATATCGCCGAAAGTGTGGTAAGTAAGCGGAAGCCGGCTCCGAAAAGAAAGATTAATGATTTGTATAAGGCAGAGATAATAAAACGGCCGTTTCACAATGCAGGCCGTCATAAAGAATTTTCAAGAAGTAGTTCCAAGGCAGTTGGCTGTCAAGAGAATTGCGACAAGGGACCATATGGATTGCAATCGGTGTGAAGATGAAATAAAGAAACAGCTACCAACTGAAGACGATAATCCCATTTTTAAGGCAGGCTAGCCGCATCGAGCTAACATGTGGGTCTAAAGCTCTTGGACAGAGAAACACCGATAGGGATGAAATACCTTCCTAGGAAGTCAGAAATAAAGGGAAAGGAGGAATGATCTGCTAATAACAGAGTGCACGGATGTAGAAAGAAAGTAAAGAGAAAGATTCTGGCTCAATATGATGCGGGGAGGGCCGAGTCAACCGCTTCCATCGTTCTATTCGGCATTGTAGTGAAATGAATTTCAGTAGGCAACATTTCAGTGACTAGAGGGACTAGCTTCTAACCTTCAATACCAAGGCACCGTGTGACCAAAACACAAGGTATGGAAACTACGCGTTGTGAAGTTGAAGGTAAAATTTTTTTTTCTGAATTTACCGACATAACATTGGAAGGTTCTTCGCGTATCTTGGCCTATGGAAAAGTTCAGTACCTAGGATGAGGACACATTCCTCTAATTGTGAAAATAAGTTGAGGATACGTTGAACACGGACACAGAAGTCAGCTGCGTTTTAGAAAGAAAAGTCCCAAGGCCAACAATTTTAACACGCTAGAAGCGAAATAGGTCTAAGGAGGGCCGAGTCAACCGCTTCCATCGTTCTATTCGGCATTGTAGTGAAATGAATTTAAGTAGGCAAACTTTCAGTGACTAGAGGGACTAGCTTCTAACCTTCAATACCAAGGCACCGTGTGACCAAAGCATAAGGTATGGAAACTACGCGTTGTGAAGCTGAAGGTAACACTTTTCTTTCTGAATTTACCGACATAACATTGGAAGGTTCTTCGCGTATCTTGGGCTATGGAAAACTTCAGTACCTAGGATGAGCATACATTGCTCTAATTGTGCAAATAAGCTGATGATACGTTGAACACGGACACAGAAGTCAGCTGCGTTTTAGAAAGAAAAGTCCCAAGGCCAACAATTTTAACACGCTAGAAGCGAAATAGGTCTAAGGGACCTAGAGATACGTCAACGTAACCTTCGTGCGTGAGGGAGATAAAGAGCTACAAAAAAAGCTTCAACATAGTAACGCATCTTTGAGTGGACTTATTTTAACCCTTGAGGAAGGTTGGTTTCATGCATCGCTGATCCAGGTGGCAAGGCTCCTATATAGAGGAACTGCAGAAGCTCCAGAATGAGATCAATGTCAAATAAACTATGTGCCTTTTGTTCTTTTGCATGCAAGTAGGAAACACGAGTATTGTCGAGATTGGCTTTATTAAGTACTGAAATATTATACTCTACTCTATAACTTTATATAACATTTGAAAATTTCTACGGGCTACCAAAATAGGAGCTTCTGAAACCAAAAAAAAAGTACATCCCTAATATGCACATCGAACTTCAACTATGAAGAATACTACGCGGATGCCACAACATGGTTTTCGTGCCACCAGCGTTATTTGGCTCTACTTTTTTTGGAAGGGTTATTTGTTAAGTCTAGTTTTTCTTCCTTTACCTAGGAACGTTATTCTTCTTGTGGTCATATTTGTCTATACATTCATTCAACGCACTTTCCTAGTAGTTTACTTTTGGCGTTAAAAGACAATCACTACTACTTTAGTACAGTTTTCAGCACAAAAAAACTACATATCAACTCCAAAATATTTCTCGCTAATCATCGCAGTTTGTTCTTCTTTGAAGACATAACTTATTTAAAGGAAAAAAAAAATTATAATATTTGGAAGTATTGGCTACTCTCCTCAGTACAGAATTTCGAGGTGGTGCCAGAGCTTAGTTCATTCTTGCTAGATAGTCAATAATTAGACGGTTGTAACTTTGACTTAAAACATAAAATAACTGTGCCACATGTAAGCGAAAAGCAGGAGCTGTGAACTTGCCTTAAGAACTTTAAGCGCACACAGAGCCTCAATGGAACACCCATATTAACTAGAGACGACATTACTTCTTTTTTCGATTTTTCATCGGCAAAATTGATGGTCTTTTGCCGGATATACATATATCAGGTACGTTCTCGCCCACCCCTTTCCTTCATGAGGAGCTTATGCTCGCCAGATGTCCGCAAGCTGAAAATATTTCTGATACATTCATACATGGAGCAGGATTTGCAGGCAGTCTTTCGGGGGGAGGTGTGGTATACCCTAACAAAACTTCCTAGACTAGATCCGAATTTGCCCAGATTATTAAAATAAGAAAAGGGGATGGGATCAAGGATTGATAAAGATAAGAAAATTACACTCCCGCTCTCACTTTGAGACACAATTAACGAAGTATTGATTTTTGGTTCAAAGAAACCAAAGCGCTGTCATCTGAAGACCATAAAAAGGTGGGTAAGTGTTATGATATATGAGGATACGAACTGAAAAAACACACACAACTCAAATCCTTGGCAAAATTCGGCTTCTTCTTTACTTTGTAACTAGCCTTCATTGAAAAAATTTACTTAGATGAAAGCAAAACCCCACAGCAACTTTAAGTTGCTGACTTGAAGCTAATTCCCGTCGCACTCGAAACTGATAGGGAGAACGTAACCTTTCATTGGAGTTAATGACTCGATGCAGGCTAGCAATCCGATTTTTTGCCGAAACAAATAGCGGACCAAGTAAGTGAGGTCAAAGCCCATTAGTTGAAGGTAGTCTCTAAGATCACCTGAAACTTATTTGATTTAACAAGACATCATGACCGACATTAAGATAATATATCATGGGAAGCTTTCAGATATTCGTATTTGGTTCCATGCCCAGTATCTGGAGGGGCGAATCTGCCTCTGCCAAGCTCATCTTAACAAAGTTCAATGCGGATATCGAAATGGACATAACCCTTATCCAAGAACTCTGCTTTCTCTTTCTTCCAGCTAAGCTACGACCCATTTGATAGATGCGATCATTCACATATATTCTATCTATATCCTATAACGGAGGTCCAAGAAACTAGGGGTTTGCATAGGGATGGACCAAGGAAAAATGTGTGTTAGAGGCGCTGGTTCCACATCGCTATTGAAATGATGGTTGGTGTCATGTGCAGACACAGTAAATGCAGAATATACAAAGAGAGAGTTCCAGTATCGAGATGGAAGTTGTTTTATAGTGACGTGCGTTTTGTTGGGGAATGTGCTTTTCTCAACTTCGAGTGTCGAGAAATGGACTCCGAAAACGGGATTCGTCGGGCTTATGGGCGTAGGACTTTGCTGACTCATCGAAGATGAAGCAGAGGGAAAGTTTATGCTCATCAGCTTGAAACGGCTGATTTCATACGCGCCGGGTTTCTTCATAGTGGATTGCGGAGATCCCCTTTTATGCCCCTGGAAAACGGCGTTTTCAACCAAACGCCTGTTATAATGTGCAGGTTTCCGAGTTTTTAATACAAACTGTTTGTTCGCATTTCATTTCTCTCCTTTATGGTGAGTATTTCCGCCTTACTGTGTAGATGGTGTTCTGGTGACATAAGAAGACATCCTGTTTCAGTTATGAGCGCGATGTTTTGACAGAACTGCAGTTTCTTCAAGTGCATTTGCAGCATAGCTCATCAATGGGATGGCCAGGACCTATTGCCATTGGCGTGCAGTAATCGTCGTAGGAAGCAATTGTGACTTTTTCTACTGCTACAAGAAGCAGAACTTTGCCAACATAAACACCGGAATAGGGTTGATTGGCTACTGTATACGCCCGCCAACGACGGTAGCGTTTGATCTGCAGCTGTTAAAAGGATTAGTATATTCTCCCAGTAGGCATTCCTTTCGTGGGGCGAAAAAAATCGATTATAAGACAGTATGAGAATATACCAATACCAAGAGTACCGAGATCAATCCGGAAAAGGACCGCCCGTAGCAGTATTGAAGCACTGATGGACTTTCTATAAACTACCGACTTTCAGTGCACGCCCACCCGTAAATATTGCTATGAAAAAAAGCCTTTGTCGAGGGCTGCCTCATTACTTTGTTCATCTTTTCGATATTACTTGGAGCACAATTCCTCCTTTTAGAACAATCGATTGAGGTGTGGTCGTTAGTTTATCAACCACTTAATCTTTTTTAGCATACTAAAACCACTTCCCTCATCTTGTAGGTATATGGTGCTTTTTATTACGAATTCCTACTTTGATCTGGTTTGCAAATGCTTTCATGCTCCTGTATAAACTATAGCTCCAAACGCTGGCCAATTCTTGATGCTAAACCGTATTGTGAGGGAGCCTGTTCCTGTCTCTATGTAATTTCTTTCTTAACCTTATTTCTCTGTTAGCACTTAGGGTGCCCTCTCTCCGGGCTCACAGGGTGAACTCTTTCCTAGCTATTCTGGCTTGCAGTATTATACTTTCCATCTTTCCATATATTTAGCGTCGTTAAAAGATGGCGAGTTAGGTACGATCACCACGACTTTTATTAAATGTGTGGAGTTAGCGTCAGGCACATCGGCACCCTAGAGAACCTGGCATCGGAAACGCTCCATCCAAATAAAGCTGAAAATACCCCCTGACTGCAAATCACTCAATGAGCACATTCCTAATAACACACTGGATAAGGAAAATGGACAGTTTTTGTTACCCATACAACGCCTCTTTTCTATGAGGCGGAACGTCGTAGATCCGGGCTTCTTAGCCACTCAGCTACATAAAGGGGAGATAGGAGCTTTTGCTTATCTAAGTGAAGGAAAGGTCTCCCTTAAACTAAAAAAATACTGTAGTAAGAATATTTCCTATAGGCTGCCGGACTACTGCAATGTCTTTCGGTTGAAAATTGTTGCCATAAAGAAAGCAGCTGAAATTCTGGGGGAATCGTGCTTAATTTACACTCTCGTCAATATATATATTAATAGTCAGGCGGCCAATAAGATAAAAATTCCACATCACAGGTATTTCATCATAAAGTGCCCTGTAAGACAAACAAGCATTTTGGAGAGACTTCCGTCAGGCCTGACCATACATATTCACTGAATTCTCGACGATAAAAGGACAGAAGATAACGAAAAGGCGATAAGTTGGAAAAGAAGGGTGCAGAACTCGATGAATCGACGGTAGACGTCCCATTTAGCTTGGGGAGTTGCATATGATCCACCAAGCTGGCGTCGCGTGGAAAGAAGAGTGGGGCTGAAAAAATTTCTACGATATAAGATTTATAAGTTGCTCATAACTTGAAACATGGAAGACTTAAGACTCACGGTGGGCATATTAACTGGACTTTGTCTTTTGGTATTAGATGCTTATTAATTGGGCCTCACCAATAACAGCATATGAAGGAAGTACGGGTTGCAGGAGAAAACGGTCGTGTACGTTCTACGTTCGTATCCTGCGCTTGTGAAGGCAAAGCTCCAGCTACTAGGGTCGGAAGAGTTGTCAGTTCTCACGGCGGCAATTAAGCTAGACCCTAGAAAACATTTAGTAGTTGTCAAATTGAACGTAGCTTTTTTGTACCATATGTCAAACAAATTCTGTTAAAACTATTCAGCCTATATAAGGTCTTTATGTAACGCCCAGTTCAAGCTAACCTAAGAGTATTTACTACAACAAATTACATGGGGTTACATGGGGCTGTCATCCCTTGGTCTGAATATTGCCGAGTCGCTCCAGTATATAGAACCGGCTGTTTTGGGAAGAGTACTTACTGTTTAGGAACGGTATTACTGTCAGCTGTTCTGCCATTTTTGGGGTCACATTTTCTTTAAAGCTCAATGGCGGCAGGGAAGGCATCTACTCAAATTTACTGGTACTAAGCAAGCACAAAATTCGGACCAATTTGACTCTAGCTGCACTTACAAAGGATATACTGAATATACACAAATATCCCCAAGTAAAGTCTATTTTAAGGATATTCAAAACATTCCCCATTAGGAAGGTGAAACAGAATTTTATTCCCCAAAAACGAATTGGTATTTAAAACTGCCTTTGGTGCTTTTTTACATGCATCGCCTAAGTTATGCTCTTATAGTTCTTTCAGGCGCATTTTCCTTCTCTTACTTTGTCTGCGTCTACTTGTTGTTTCGGTTGGCTTAGAATTCCATTGTTGATACGCTCAAAGAAGAAATGTTTATGTATGTAGTAGTGGGCTTACAGTTGGTTTTGCTGATAGCTTGCAGTGGAATCGTTTATGCAAAATTTTTGTGGAGCTTTGTACACACTCACACATGCATACCTAAGCTGATACATACATATATACATACCTACATATCGCACACCTAGATCAAAAGGGAGCTAACTCAAAAATCTGAAATTTTGAAGTTAGAGTTCCACCCGTCTTGTCAATTCAATAGGTACCGAACTGTTTACTCGATTTATTAATAACTCCACTAAACAGCGAGGAAAAGCTTTGTAAAAAATAAAAATTGCATTGTCGCATATGGGGGAAGCAGACAGCTTTCACGTTTTCTGGACATTGCGATTTTTTTGAGTTGATCGCTGTTTTGTTATGAGTGTGCGATATAATTTTATGCAGCTTTTATCTTGCGCACCAAGCTATGGCGATTTAAGCTTAGTATTTCAACTAGCGGAGCGCTTTGACTTTCAAGTAGAGTGAAATTTTTGGTTTCGCTTTGAAAGTGAAATAAAATACACCACAGGTGGGCTGCTTTAAGCCTGCATTTCCCCAAAGGTGATTTGGAGCTTAAATGCGAGTGTGCCACACATGAAAATGCTGCAAAGAATAATCTGAATTTTTATGTGAGTGCGGTGTGTGTGTGTGTGTGTGCATGTGTAGGTGTCATTTTGTTTAACTAAAATCAATTCGATTTTCTTTTGCTTTGATATGCAAGCTTTAAGTTAAAACAATCGATCGATATTGACAAAGTACTAACATTTATAGGCCCTTAAAAAGGCATGAGTACCAAGTACCACAGGAGCTCTGTGTATAAACATGCTAGCCCAGGGGTTGAAGTTAAACCACAACAGAGGTACATAATTTTACCGAGATTTTTGAGGAGAGCTTCGCCAGCGTTTTATCTGGAACAACTGATAGAGACCAATTATAGGCTAATTATCAGCAACGAGCTATTATCGTCTAGTTATAGGTTGGTTTTCGCTGGGTTATCGGCTTCTTATTGATTTCTTATCGACATGTTATCGACGTGCATTAAAGTTTTATCGATAAGTACTTCGTTACAAAGCGTTGCATTGTGGTTAATAAATCCATAGAAGGCCGATAACAAATCGGTAAAACTTCTATAGGGAACCGATAGCTGTTCTATATCAAATCAACAACTATTTGATGACAAATCGATTACTTTTCGATAAAAATGGATAAAAAAATGGTTATGCTCCGATAAAAAACGACAATAAGCTATAACTTTTTATAACATATCGATTACTGTTCGATGACAAATCAACAACAACACTCCAACAACTTTTCGATAAAAAACCGTTAACATTTGACAACACATCGATAACTCTTCTATTAATAATCGATACACTTTTGGTAATTAATCTATAAAAAACTTACAATTTATCGATAAAAAAACGATAACTCATCTATAAACCACTGAGCGGATGTAGGGGGCTGTCACTGCAGACATTGTCTAAATTGCCTAGATTTCCATCCAAATAACCAGTATACGAAACAATTAACAATTGGTATCCATAAACTCAGCATTCCAATTCATTGGCGCTTGGTACAATGTCTAAGCGAGTGGCCGTTTCGTAAAAAGTCACGCAGCCTACTCCTGTTTCGCGATAATTGCCGCCAATTGGGAGCGGAAATGGGGGTTAAGTCTTCCTCCACCTGCCTCTATAAACTCAGTGAAGGTCTCCTCCTTCCTCTGCTTCTAAGCTGCAGTATTGACTGGAATACTTTCTTGGTTGGACCGGATTTCGTCCATTCGAAAAATATGGCCTAGCCACCAAAGTCTTTAGGCGTTTATTATCTGCATTATCTTCACATCTGCGCAAACTAAGCTTATACAGCTCAACATTATACCTCCATTGACACTCGCCGACAGCATAACGAAGAGGATCATACATCTTCTGGCGAAGTTTTCTCTCGAATACTCCTAGAGTCATCTCATCTTCTCTCGAAACCGTTCATGATTCCGACCCATACACTTGGGCAGGTGTGTTAAGTGACTTGTAAAGCGTGATTTGTATTCATCGATAGAGTACATATTTTTCAATGACCTACTCAGTCCAAAAAACACTTGTTGGCAAGAGTTATTCTCTATTTGATTTCTAAGCTGAAATTGTTTTCTCTGTAAATACTGGTTCCCAGATATCAGAAGTCCTTCACAGTCTCGAATTTATATTTATCAACAATGTCTGCCAAGGCGTGAATGCACCGAATGAGCTAATACCATTCTTTCTTTATATATGTAAGAGATTAACTTGTCATTCTTGTATAGCGCAAGATGGTCTTTGATTATAGGAGACTTTAGCTACGCCTAGCGGTCTACATGACGACTGCTGTTCCTGCCCTTAAGATATCTGATCGCTGCTTGACTGTCAGTGTAAATTTTTGAAGAGGTTACATTAGATCAACCGCCATATTTTACCAATTGACCATAGGCAAGTTTACCTTATAACCGCTTCCAATGGCCAAAAGGTGTAATACAATTAGGTGAAATGATTTTTTGAAACGGCCTTTAAGTGAACTCATATGTTCTCAAGACGCTAAAAGGTCAACGATATCGATCCAATTAAAACATTGTTATGGCCCTTTTCCTGATAAGGTCACACCAAAATTTCTTAATCTGTAATCAACCTTTTGAAGTGGTCGGTCTTATACACCCCCATGTAAATTGCTTTGATGTCGGAATATTGCAGTGGCTCGGCAGATATATACTTCAGGAGAGTGAAAGATCTGAGTAGATACCACTGCCCTAATCGTAAATGAATTTGAAGCCATCCCTGAAGACGATTCCGGATCTAGACAAAAGGAGTGATCCCATTCATGTGACTCTGGGATTCTAATGGCAAAATTTTTGTCAACAGAGAGGATCGGACTGGTATAATTTTGCTTACGTACGTTTTTGGGGATGGCCCCAGAGCCCTGGTATGGCCTTAACGTATCTTATTTTGGCTGTAAAGCCAATGCACTCTGTTTAGCTTTATGTCCCACATTTCACCACGGCTGCTTTAGAAGCCTTTCTGGTTTTGTTATGAATATTTTTATTTTTTTTTTTATTCATAAGCCTATGCATACGCCTCTAGTTGGCAACCACCCTTTAAAAAAGTCGAAAGGCAGCGTAGGTGTTTTTAATCCTGAACACGTAGCCAATACTGCATAGCCCAACAGCTTACGTTCCTTGAATGCATACAGTTAGTTGTTATGCTATGTTATGTTATGTTGCGTTGTGCTATGTTGTGTTAAGTTATATTATGCAATACTATGAAATGCTTTGTTATGTTATGTTGTTTTACAGTTTGTAATGTTATGTTATGTTATAAAAGTTTTAATTAAGTTAATTTTTAGATTGTTAACTAAGTAACCATGTTTGTATGGCATAATTGTATGCATATTTTTATGTCAATTGCTCTATTTAAATAGATTTTCCACATGTAAGCTGCTGACCCACGACACTCGTATTTCCGCTTTACAATTAGTTTTGCAAAAATTCAATTTGCTCTGCAGGTAAAATAGTGCAGGTGAAACAATAAACAAAAATGTGCGACAAGAATGAAATATAATCACACCAGTGAATACGAAAATAGCAGTGCAAATCTTATTCGAATTTCGTTAACCAAGTTCTTTTTTATTATGGATATTTTAAGAAAAATCTTCTATAAATTTTGTAACTGAAACTATAGCTGCCGGGCAACGCACAAATTTGCTTGATGGTTACCATAGCAACGGGTAGTTGTGTGCGTATCGGGCAATGTCGTGCTCACCCGCATTTGTTGTCGGCTTCGCGTTGATGAAAATAAAAATTTTTAGATTTTTTTGCTTGACAGCTGGTCTATTTGATCGTGGCCGACGTGGTTGACAAGCATTAATGTTTTAGTTTTGTGAGAACGTGCAATGAGCAACTTCGCGGAAGAAAACGATTTTACGTTGCGGTTTATTGAAACCTACGAATGCTTACCAGCATTGTGGCATATAAAGTATGAAGCATGCACACACACAATTTTTTTTTTATTTTCTTTCTTTTTTTCCGCCAAAACAACTGCAGTTACAAGCAATAAAAAATCGTCATCCGATGACATGTTTACGACCGTATGCTACGAATTTTCAATGCAAATGGGGCTTGATGCTTTATGCTTGTGTGGTGGCCGGGCAAGCGACAATCACCCGATACACACACAACTACCCGTTGCTATGGTAACCATCAAGCAAATTTGTGCGTTGCCAGGCGGTTTATGTAAACCAGTCTCAAAACCGTTATCGAAATAGTTCGAAACTTCGAGAAATTTACGTAAATTTCGCGCTTTTTGTTTAGAGTTTTCTGAAATTTTTTGATTATGGAAATTTGTACACAAATGAAGTTTAGTAAAACAGAGTATAAACAATTTTTTCGAAAATTTTGTCTTATACTAAGTTCAAACACACACCAAATTGGCAATTTATACTATTTGGGCAATTTATTACGCAATTTGTCATATAATAAATTGTAATAATAAATTGCCAATTTAAAAAAAATTGCGTAATAAATTGTTTCAAACTGCAAATGCAACATTGTAAAGTGTGTTTATTGAGTATACTTAAACGTCAGTTACGCATGGCTGAACTGTATGGTTGGCTCATCTCATCTGCTGATTTTATGTCTTTCATTTCACTGGAGTAGGGATTGTCAAAAGAAGATGGCAAAATCAAAATGAAACCAAAACATTGAACACATTTTCTTACGACACACAAAAATTTCAAAGTTTTATGTTTTCATTCCATTTCATTCGCCTAATAATGTGCATGTTCATTTAGACAGTCTGAACAAAGGTATGTTCTTGCTGTAGCGATAAGCCAACCAGCTATCAAATTACTATTGTGTAAGCTAAATCGAGTTGTATGAACAGCACTCAATTCAAATCGAAATTTCCTCAATTTATTTTTCTGTTTGAACATAGTATTAGTTTTTTGGACAATTTGTTTTCCGAAGGATGTTTCAGATTTATTACCATATAAAAAATGAAACTATGCGCCCTTCGTACTGCTATTTTCGTGTTCACTGCTGTTAATACACATATACCAAACAAACTTAATAGAAGATATGCGACAACTGAAAAGAAGAAAACAAATTCGTAAACATTTGCATAGAATTTGAAATTTTTTGCTCAGAGCTTATAGCAAAAAATTACGGTCATTTTTTTCTTTGACGCTCAACAAATTTTCTGCGCAATATATTTGCTATAAATGTATGAAGTAAAATTTGCAAAGAGTTGACCAAACTGATTTGATTGCAGCGCATTTTTGTTCTTTTTCTCTTTTTATTTTTGATGTTTGCTTTGCAAACTCGTTAAAAGTGATTGGTGGTGAAATTGAATGTGATTGAAAATGGTAATGAGACATGGCCACAGTTTTGACTACAAAATGTTGAATACTGTCCAGACAGCATCCTTCTAGACATTAACTGAAATATGTAGTAGAAATACATACAACAACTATAAAAGCAGCAGCAATAAAATCAGCAACAAATGATCGATCGACCAATAGAACGCCACCTAAGGCACATAATTTTTATACTCAGCTGAGCAGAGCTCACAGAGTATATTAATTTTGTTCGCCTAACGGTACCTCGTAACGGCATAAACTAATCGAGATAGATATAAACTTCTATATATCAAAACGATCTGGGCGAAAAAGAAATTCACTTAGCCATGTCCGTCCGCCCGTCCGTCCGTTTGTCCGTAAACACGACAACTTGAGTAAATTTTGAGGTATCTTAATGAAATTTGGTAAGTAAGTTCCTGTGCACTTATCTCAGATCGCTATTTAAAATGAACGAAATCGGAATATAACCACGCCCACTTTTTCGATATGGAAATTTCGAAAAACCGAAAAGGTGCAATAATTCATTACCAAAGATGGATAAAGCAATGAAACCTGGTAGGTGTGCTGATCTTATGGCGCAGAACAGAAAATTAGAAAAATTTTGGATAATGAGCGCAGCACCGCTCACTTTTAAAAGAAGATAATTAAAAATTTTGCAAGCTGTAATTTGGCAGCTGAGTATGTAATGTTCGGTTACGCCCGAACTTAGCCTTCCTTACTTGTTTTATTTTTTATTTTTGCACTTCACATCTGTTGAGAAGTTATAAAAATGTGCATTGTAATTATTTGACTTGAACAGGAATTTTCTTGGTGTTTTTTTTTAATCTTCTTTTTACATCCTTTAATCATGATATTTTTGTGTGGTTGAAAGGGTGTAAATCCATGCCGATTAAGCACTCTTGTTGAATTTCATCAATAATTAAGTGAGCTTCTAGGAAAATGTGAGCAATTAGTTTAGTGTGTTCTATGAATGTATAAGGGCTGTAACAGAGCTTCCATTCCCATGTGAACATATCCGAAATTCCGACTGATCTATCGAAGGCTAAGTTTAAAGTAATCAGATTGTTGAGACTAATCATTTACATAACTAAGGTAATCACTTATTACTCAAATGATTACTAAACAATTTTCTTGCTTCTTATAAATTTACTTATTCATTTAAGTACTGAAAGTTATTCATATGATTTTTTTGAAATGGTTTGCTTATTGTTGTCTTAAAAAAATATTGTATATAGCAAATTAAGACCTCAAAACTACTGAAGGTTATCAGACATTAAACAAGCAAAAAACAAAAATTAAAAATAACAAGTAAGGAAGGCTAAGTTCGGGTGTAACCGAACATTACATACTCAGTTGAGAGCTATGGTGAAAAAATAATGGAAAATAACCATATAGGAAAATGAACCGAGGGTAACCCTGGAATGTGTTTGTATGACATGTGTATCAAAGGGAAGGTATTAAAGAATATTTTAAGAGGGAGTGAGCCACAGTTCTATAGGTGGACGACATTTAGGGATATCGCCTTAAAGTGGACCAGGGCTGATTCTAGAATTCGTTTGTGCGATATGGGTATCAAACGAAAGGTGTTAATGAGTGTTTTTAAAAGGGCGTGGGCTTAGTTCTATAGGTGAACCCATTTTCGAGATATCGCCATAAAGATGGACCAGGGCTGACTCTAGAATTTGTTTGTACGATATGGGTATCAAATGAAAGGTGTTAATGAGTCTTTTTAAAAGGGCGTGGGCTTAGTTCTATAGGTTGACGCCTTTTCGAGATATCGCAATAAAGGTGGACCAGGGGTGACTCTAGAATTTGTTTGTACCATATGGGTATCAAACGAAATTTGTTAATGAGTATTTTAAAAGGGAGTGGGCCTTGGTTCTATAGGTGAACGCCTTTTCGAGATATCGCCATTAATATGGACCAGGGCTGACTCTAGAATTTGTTTGTACGATATGGGTATCAAATGAAAGGTGTTAATGAGTCTTTTTAAAAGGGCGTGGGCTTAGTTCTATAGGTTGACGCCTTTTCGAGATATCGCAATAAAGGTGGACCAGGGGTGACTCTAGAATTTGTTTGTACCATATGGGTATCAAACGAAAGGTGTTAATGAGTATTTTAAAAGGGAGTGGGCCTTAGTTCTATAGGTGAACGCCTTTTCGAGATATCGCCATTAATATGGACCAGGGCTGACTCTAGAATTTGTTTGTACGATATGGGTATCAAACGAAAGGTATTAATGAGTATTTTAAAAGGGAGTGGGCCTTAGTTCTATAGGTGATCGCTTTTTCGAGATATCGCCATAAATATGGACCAGGGTTGACTCTAGAATTTGTTTGTACGATATGGGTATCAAACGAAAGGTGTTAATGAGTATTTTAAAAGGGAGTGCCTTAGTTCTATAGGTGGACGCCTTTTCGAGATATCGCCATAAAGATGGACCAGAGCTGACTCTATAATGTGTTTGTACGATATGGGTATCAAATTAAATGTATTAATGAGGGTTTTAAAAGGGAGTGGTGGTAGTTGTATATGTGAAGGCGTTTTCGAGATATTGACCAAAATGTGGACCAGGGTGACCCAGAACATCATCTGTTGGATACCGCTAATTTGTTTATATATGTAATACCACGAACAGTATTCCTGCCAGGATTTCAATGGTTTTTTATTTCGCACTGCAGAACTTTTTCATTTTCTTCTACTTAATATGGTAGGTGTCACAACCATTTTACAAAGTTTTTTTCTAAAGTTATATTTTGCGTCAATAAACCAATCCAATTACCATGTTTCATCCCTTTTTTCGTATTGAATATAGAATTATGGCAAATTTCTTCATTTTTCTTAATTTTCGATATCGAAAAAGTGGGCGTGGTCATAGTCGGATATCGGCCATTTTTTATACCAAGATAAAGTAAGTTCAGATAAGTACGTGAATTGAGTTTAGTAAAGATATATCGATTTTTGCTCAAGTTATCGTGTTAACAGCCGGGCGGGAGGACAGACGGTCCACTGTGTATAAAAACTGGGCGTGGCTTCAACCGATTTCGCCCTTCACAGAAAGCAGTTATCGTCCTATAACCTAAGCCCCTACCAAATTTCACAAGGATTGGTAAATTTTTGTTCAACTTATGGCATTAAAAGTATCCTAGACAAATTAAATGAAAAAGGGCGGAGCCACACCCATTTTGAAATTTTCTTTTATTTTTGTATTTTTTTGCACCTTATCATTACTGGAGTTGAATGTTGACATAATTTACTTATATACTGTAAAAATATTAAATTTTTTGTTAAAATTTTACTTAACAAATTTTTAGATCGCGGGTTCGAATCGAGCTCAAGGCCTAGCAATAATTTTTTATCATTATTATTGTTATGATAAATTTCAATTGGCACGAACCAGAATAGAAGTAGGATTAATGAAGACAAACAAAAAACCGCTGTGGTGGCTGAATGGTTATAGCAGCGGCGCCTAAACGTTGCCGATGAAGGAATTTAGCAGTTCCCGAAATGGATCTATACAACGAGCTTTGGCAGTTGTCTTAAATTTTTTCTTTCTTCTATTCTAATTTAAAAATTTTTTCAATTAAGAAAAAATTTATCATAACAATAATAATGATAAAAAATTATTGTTAGGCCTTGAGCTCGATTCGAACCCGCGATCTTAAAATCAGTAGGCCGATATAACAACAAAAATTGTTAAAAAATTTTTTTTAAGTGGGCTACTTTTTATTTAGCACACATACAGTAATAGGAGTAACTTTCCTGCCAAATTTCATCATGATATCTTGAACGACTGACAAATTACAGCTTGAAAAACTTTTACTTTACGGTGCCACGCCCATTGTCCAAAATTTTACTAATTTTCTATTTTGCGTCATAAGTTCAACTCACCTACCAAGTTTCATCGCTGTATCCGTCTAGGGCGTGGTTATAATCTGATATCGTTCTTTTTAAATAGCGATTTGAGATGAGTGCCCAGGAACCTACATACCAAATTTCATCAAGATACTTCAAAATTTACTCAAATTATCGTGCTAACGGACGGACGGACGGACATGGCTCAATCAAATTTTTTTTTGATACTGATGATTTTGATATATGTAAGTCTATATCTATCTCGATTCCTTTATACCTGTACAACCATCCGTTATCCAGTCAAAGTTATTATAATCTGTGAGCTCTGCTGAACTGAGTATAAAAACTGATTAGAATGTAACTAAAGAATAATTAACCGATATATTGAATATTTTCATAAAATATGATTTGTTTAATAAATGATCTCGGAAAATTCTTTAAATAATTTATAATTTCTTTCTTGATTAATATATATTATTTTACTTACTTTACTTACTTACTTAATTGGCGGTTAACCGTCTAAACGGTTATGGCCGTCCAACAAGGCGCGCCAGTCACTCCTTTGCTCCGCCAACCGGCGCCTATTGGTCACACCAAGGGAGTTTAAATCGTTTTCCGCCTGGTCCTTCCAACGGAATGGGGGCCGCCCTCTACCTCTACTTCCATAGCCGGGTTCCGATAGAAACACTTTCTTGGCCGGAGCATCATCTTTCATTCGCATAACATGGCCTAGCCAGCGCAGCCGCTGCGTTTTAATTTGCTGGACTATGTGGATGTCTGCGTATAGCTCGTACAGCTCATCATTAAATCTTCTTCGGTACTCGCCATCGCCAACGCGTAGAGTTCCATAAATCTTTCGAAGACCATTTCTCTCGAATACTCCCAAAGCGCTTCATCTGCTGTTGTCATGGTCCATGCTTTTGCCCCATATAGCAGGACGGGTACGATAAGTGACTTGTAGAGTATGATTTTCGTTCGCCGAGAGGGGACTTTACTTTTCAATTGCCTACCTAGTCCAAAGGGGCATTTATTGGCAATATTGTTTCCTCGCTGGATTTCAGTGCTGATGTTGTTTCTAGTGTTGATGCTGGTTCCCAAAGAAACGAAGTCTTTACTATTTCGAAATTATGGCTGCCAACAGTAGCGTGGTTGCCAAGGCGCATATGCGCTGACTCTTTGCTCGATGACAGCAGGTACTTCGTTTTGTCCTCATTCATATATTATTTTAGGTTTCATAATAAGTACATTGTTTTTGATTAACTAAGTATATTGTGTATCTAATAAGCATGATAATATTGACGTGAACTTAGAAACTCCCTTTAATATATTGCACTAAATACATATTCAAAATTAAATAAACTTTTTTAGCTAATCAAATAGTTTATTCAATGTAAACAAATAGTTGAAGCTAATTAAATAGCTTAAAATATTTAAAGAAATTTTAATCATCTGATCACTTTAAATTAATCGATACTTTTGTTATTAATTTTATTACCGAAGCAATTATTTAATATTTTTATTCAAAGAAAAAATCCAAAATTATTATTCAGAAGTAGTGTTAAAATTTTTTATGCATATCTTGCAATTGAGAACATCAAAATAATAAAATATTTATCAACTATAAACACAAATTTTGCAAGCAGATTAAAAAACAGTCACTTAACTGATTGATTGTTATTTCAGAAAATTATTTGTTAGTAATAAATTAAATATTTAATATTGAGAAATATGCGATTAACTGATTATTAAAATTTTATACTAATCACAACTTGAAATTATTTATTTAATCGATTAATTCTACCTTTTACTAATCATAAAGTTTTTTGGACGTTTAATCAGTTTCTTTATTAATCAAATGGAAAATAGTTATTTCAAACTAAGACTGCGATTAATTTATTAAAAAATATAGGCTTATAAATATCAAAGTATTATATATATTTTTTACATTTATATGATTACTAAAAGGTTTTACAAATCAAAACTAAAATTACTTATTTAATCCTTTAAATATAATTGTTGATTAGTCAAACTGAATTACTAACTTAAAATTAGAGATCGTATTTAGATTTGACGTTAGTCCTTACTTATTTGGCGCTTTATGGTCTTAGCAATTCCGCCTGACAGGGCGTACTGATGCCAATTGGCAACATCAAAGGAATTTAAGCCATGACACTTTCAATTATTTTCAAAACTCAAAATGTAACAGTTCTTAGTAGTTTTATTATTTTTACTAATAAGCGATTTATTCACAAATAATGCACAAATAAAGCAAAAATATTAAACGTAGTTATACACAGAATGTGCGATTATAGTCTCTGCCAAATTATTCATTGAAACCACTTAAATGTTCTAAGTACAAATTACCATTTTGAAAAACTTGATTAGTTTTGATTATTTTCTCAACTTTTCGAAGCGCAGCAAAAAGTAATTAACTAGCTAGGGAATAATCACTAAGCATCCTGATGCTGACATTAGAAACTAGATAAAGTAGTAAGCCAATTTCAATAAGCCAATTGAATCGATAAATAATGATTATGCTAATTTAAGTAAATAAATAATTAACTTTTCTTATCTTATTTTTGGAAATGCCCTTATTCGATTAAGTTAGATATTGAATCGTTTTGGTGATTGATTAATTGACTAATTGAATAATATATAAAGTTTTAATTATCCAAAACCGAATATAAATTTAATTTTGATCTGCTAATCAATTGATTAAATTTTTTTTAATCAAGCCTAAATAATTTTTAGTCTACTAATTTTAGCAAGAGTTTAGTCAGGGTATAATTTTTTCAAATAATCTATTTTTAAAATATTTGAAAGCCAAATTACTTCAGAAAACGTTGTTTTGATTAATTATTAATTAAATAAAATAACAAATAGCATTACTTTACTTTTTATAATTTGCCTTTTCGCGTACCGTACTTTAACATTCATTCATTCATTAACATTATCATTAATTCTTCTTTTTTCACACACTAACAGAGCAAAATGAACCTAATATACGCTTTTAATTATTTAACATTTTGTTTAATCAAGTAATTAATTAACTGATTAATTAGTTGTTTAATAAAAATTTTGACTAATTACAATTAAAGCTACTTATTTACTCAAATAGTTTTAGTTTGATTTTTTCAATAACATGAAGACGGCGGCCACCGTGGTGTGATGGTAGCGTGCTCCGCCTACAACACCGGATGCCCTGGGTTCAAACCCCGGGCAAAGCAACATCAAAAATTTTAGAAATAAGGTTTTTCAATTAGAAGACACTTTTTCTAAGCGGGGTTGCCCCTCGGCAGTGTTTGGCAAGCGCTCCGGGTGTATTTCTGCCATGAAAAGCTCTCAGTGAAAACTCATCTGCCTTGCAGATGCCGTTCGGAGTCGGCATAAAATCATGTAGGTCCCGTCCGGCCAATTTGTAGGGAAAATCAAAAGGGGCACGACGCAAATTGGAAGAGAAGCTCGGCCTTAGATCTCTTCGGAGGTTATCGCGCCTTACATATATATATATAATCAATACAAAAACCATTGTTTTGATCAATAAATTTTTTAATAAAATAATGAATCACATTAACTTTCTTTCTATAATTCAACTATTCGCCGCTGATTATTACTTTTACACTATTTTTCATTCTTTCCTATTAAAATATTTAGAAATTTTTTAAAACTGTTTTCAGTCCATTACAAAGCAAAATAGAACTTACATTTGGTTTTGATTAATTTAAATTTTGTTTCAGTCAGTTCAGTAATCGATTAATTGAATAATTGATTATCCAAGTTAGTCGATTAATCGAATAAAAGCATGTCCAGCAATAAATTCATCAATTGTAATATTTAAATGACTTAAAAAACGCTTGACAACTCCTTAATCATTTCATCGAGTTCTTTTAATAATTTCGCTATTTATACTTACTTTTAAATGTTAAAGACTGACTATATTTACTTATTTTCTAAACTGTTAATTAACTAAACAACCAAACTGCTGTCATTTAATCATTCAACAGTGTTGAATATTCGTTATAATTTTTAATATTCTACTATCATTTCAGTTACAAAACTTACATACATATTTTGAATTCATTGCCTAGTTGTTGTTAATTCTTACAACAACATTATGCTTTCGCTTTTGCAATATTCGAATGGTACACAATCACGCATTCAGCTCAAACTAAATTTTCGCGTTGTGGTGTTTCATTAAATCGGCTTGTTTCTGTTGAATTGCTAATTCCCTGCTTGTTTTCGCGGTTAACAATTTGCACACAGCTGACGGGATTTGGAATCCGCTTAAGTCTAAAACGTCGAAATGTACCAAACTCGTTGGAGTTTTTCGGAAGATATTTTATGGGGAGGGTTGAATGCAATAAATACTTGGGGCGTTTTATGCCAACTCATTCTACAAATGGATTTTACATTAAGAATTTTCCTTGAATTTGGGCATCTCTTATCCGCCTAAAAACGATTTCTATACATTTTTCGCTAAAAAAAAAAAAAAGAATTTTAACTTTTATTCATATAAGCAAACATAGACAAATTGTGTTCTATGTGGAAGTATAAATAAATAAAGCAGAAGGCAACTGGGAAAAATTTGTATAACAGCAAGACGTGGTAATGGTCGGGTGTGTTTGCAAACAGCCCCATCATCGCGGTAGTGCGGTTTCCAATCCCCCTGATGGGAGAAAAAGCTTTGAAGAGATTTACAACAATAATCGAAACAGCTGTCGCGCCTTGTCCGTCCTGATGCCAAGTTTTTTCAATTCTTCTCAAAATTTTAATTAAATAAGTTTTAAAATTTTAATAGTACCAAAAAATGTGTGAATGTATTCAACTCAATTCAACAAATATTTCTACCCGAAAAGTTTGTTTGGATTTCTTATTGTGTTCGAAATTTTTGTTTCGCTCAGGATTATTTCTTTAGTTTTTTTTTGAGTTTTTGTTATTTCGCTCGAAGTATAATTTTTTTTATTTATTTATTTGGCTCGGAAAATTTTGTTTTGTTTTTCATTTGCATCAAAACAAATTTTTATTTTTTAAGTTTTCTATTTCTCTTGAAAAATTATATCTAATTTGGTTATACACTTTTTTAACTAACTTGTTTTGTATTTCTCTCGAAAAAGAACAAACACATTTTAAACGTTTTTATTTTTCGTTCGAAAACAATAATAATTATTTTTTGGGTTTTTTATTTCGCCCAGAGAATATTTTTTTTTTTACTTTTTTATTTGGTTCGGAAAAAGTTTTTTTTTGTTTTTCATTTGCATCAAAACAAATGTTTATTTTTTAAGTTTTCAATTTCTCTCGAAAAATTATATCTAATTTGCTTTTACACTTTGTTAACTAGATGGTGTTTAAGCGACTTAAACTATGAACATTTTCGTTCGTTTGTTTCAGTATCCATTGAGTGCGCTTGTAATTCTCAACTGGTTAGTGAAATATTCTAAAGACATAGTTTGAGTTTTTTAATTAAAAGCGAGGTTCTTCGGATGGTGTGCTAATACATCAGAGCCCAGTGCTCGCCTCCATATCACACTTTGAAGGGGTTCTTCAAATAGAAGATGAGGTGGCTCATTAGAGCGAAACTTCAGAGTGCCCAACGCTCGCCCCAAATTAAATAAATAGAGGTTCTTCGGATGGTGTGCTAATGCATCAGAGCCCAGTGCTCGCCTCCATATCACACTTTGAAGGGGTTCTTCAAATAGAAGATGAGGTGGCTCATTAGAGCGAAACCTCAGAGTGCCCAACGCTCGCCCCAAATTAAATAAATAGAGGTTTTTCTTGTAGAAAATGGGGTGCCAATACCTCAGAGCCGTCCCGTGCTCGCCTCCATATCACATTTTAAAGGGTTCTTCAAATAGAGGATGAGGTGGCTCAGTAGAGCGAAGCCCCAGAGCCCCCAGTGCTCGCCCCCAAATTAAATAAATAAAGGTGTACTGATGCTATGCATCCTCCCATGACTTAAATACACCAATAACACTAAAACTACCCAACTCAATAAATGGAATACATTAAATCAAAAACCCCATAAACTCAATACAGTCCATTGATAATAATAATTTATAAATTTAAAAAAAGGGAATGCTTGGTGGGAGTTGAACCCGCAACCCCGGGCGTTTGGTCGGGTACGTCAGCCACTGTGCTACGACTCATACGCTTACAAGCACATAAAATTACTCATTTATAACTCTTATTAAACTGCTCGCCCTCAAGTTGCCCAAAGCTTAGACAGATGGAAATATAATTTTTTTGGGGTTTTTTATTTCTTTTGAAAAATAAATAATAAATAGTAAATTTTTTTTTGTAATAAACATATTTTTAAATGTTTTTTTTTCGTTCAAAAAACAATAATATGTACTTTAAGAGTTTTGTATTTGTTTTTGAAAATAATATTCTTTTTTTAAGTTTTGTATTTCCGTTGGAAAATAGTCATTAACTTTTTTTTTGCTCGGAAAATAATAATTTTTTTTAGTTTTTCATTTGCTCGAAAATATTATTTTCTTTGGGGTTTTGACTTTGCTCGGAACACTATTTTTCGAGTTTTTATTTCGCTTGGAAACCAATATTTTTAAGCCAAGAAATGTGTTCGAAAAATTTCGAGGGTTTGAGAAACCCGCAGGAAAATAAAAAAAAAAACATTTTCAAACAATTTGTAAAATGCAAGGAGGATATGTTGAGTTTTTTGTTAAGAATTTTTTGGAGCTGCAGTTTTTTGCCAAACGAATTAAAGAACAATAACAATGCATAGAAGAGAAAACTATTGCAGCCCTCGTATGAAACAAAACCTTAAACACATTTCGGGAAAAAAGTTGTCAAAAACTAATGCGAATCTTGACAGATTTGTGTTTAGTAAGAATAAAATTGATTTGGCTTTGAAATTGCATACTATCTAAATTCTGAAAATTCGAAAAGCTCGAAATTTTCTAAAAATAATCTTGAATTATCTCTTCGAAATTTTTCGAAAACGGTTATGAGTTTGGTTTGCATGATTCCTGTTACGCAATTCATTATTCTGTTTTAAATTATGGAAATTTAAAAAAGAAGAATAAAGTCGATGAAATTTCCTAAACATTTTCGTTGCAATTTTTGTGTGCGCAACTGTAAATAAAAATATAAGAGTCTATAAAACGTAGGTATTTATTTACGAAAATAAATGTTTCCGAGCGAAAATAAAAACTCAAGTAATAGTTAAAAAAGAACTATTTTTATAATAAAACTGCAAAGTGTTACGCACCCTGCTTTGTACCATATTTTCTTTATTTGTATGATCATCTACTCAAATAGCCTTGAACTGAAATTATTAACGCATCTAAATAAATTTATATCCTTGATTTTGTTGTTACGCTAGCGCAATTTGAAACATATTTTTGTTGTTTTTTTTTTTTTTCGAAAATATGCTAACATGCAAGCTTATTAGCTTTCATACTTTTCACATATACACAAAGCTCTTTCAATTTTTCAATTGTATTTAACAAAAGACTTAATCTCCTGGCTAAAAGTCAAAATCAACGGTATTATGCAGTATGGCGGACCAAAGCATGTATTGCAAATAAGTATGTGTGTGAGTATAACTCGTATGCACAATGGCTGAAAATCATGTAAGGCTTACTACCTTTACATATTACATACTTTATGTACAAAAGGCGCTAAGTCGAAAATTTGAAATTTTTAAATTATGCATACCCTCGGTTTCCACAATTTATTGCAAACCGATCTGTATCCTAGATTAAATAATAACTCAATTACCTGTAAAACGCGTTTTAAAAAACTAAATGTTCTATAGGCGCATATGGAAAAGGCAGTCAGTTCTTTGTATTTTCTGTACTTTGTAATTTTTTGAGTTCAACGTTGTTTAAATACTAGTTAAGCGATATTACAAACGTTATGGAAATAATGACAACAACAGCACATAAAAATGCTATTTCATAAGCTTCGTAAAAGCATGTCATGCGGCGTTTTATCACAATGTTTGTTGACATTTAAAAGGTGACAAAGCTGTTGATCACAACATGGCATGGATTTTTTATTTAATGCTTATTTTTATGCATGGGCGTTGTGTTTTTTTTTGTTTTTTTTGATGATTAAAAGATATTTTAATAAACATAATTAAGTAGTAAGCTGAGCTGCAAACTTAAATTGCGAAAAGTAAAAAAAAATTGATATCAGTATCCGCTTTATATGAACGTTTGATTTACGATTTATTAACAAATTAATATGAGGATATTTTACTGGATTTAAGCTGTGCAGTAGCAGATTCTACACCACAATATTCACAGACCCATTTCTCACACAACTTACATATATACTTATATAAGAACAAAATACCGTACATTCATATCGACACACATACACATAAATCCACAGCATACGTATTTACACAACGCCCATCGTACAAGCGCTATTTATTGTGGCGATCATGCAAAAGTGACAGGTTGCAAATTTCATTAGATATCAAGCAATAGGAAGCAACTCACAATAAGTTTTATAGGCGACTATATTCAACACATCGAACTGAACTCAACAGGTACACTTCTTCGTAGGTGAGTGCAGTGGCTGCCAGCTGCTATGGTGACCAGCGAGAGATTTCCTTTAGGTTAGAGAAGGGTGGTTTACCACGTCTGCTCCGTCAGAGAGGTCTTCCCCATTACCCCTAGGGAAACCCTGCTTTTGCTCACATTTCTTCTGCCTCTTCTGGTACCCAGAAGAAAGGTAGTGAACGAACGTTCTGCTCCGGGAGTAGGGGAACACGTATAAATACCTGTGGCAGGGCGGACTCCCCTAGTACCCTGCTAGAATGTCAGAGCCAATAAATTGAGTTTAGAGACTCAATTAAATGGGAGGGAATTGTTTACTAATCTTGGCTTCGGTCAACCAGTTTCCCCTATTCTTTGACATTCGACACAGGTAAGAGGTGCTATCTAGCAAATAACCATTGGTATGGGCCCGGTCTTTTACCACTGGTATGGAACCGTCGATCTTCCTGTGTTGTAAAAATACCCAGCAGGTCATTGTACTCCCCCTCGTAGGTAAAACCAATAATTTCTTCGCAGATTTTTGGATATCCGACCCCTGAATATAGACCATTACTGTCAATATCATCAGCGTGGGTACAACCTCCGTCCGACCGTCACCGTTACTGATTCCACCGTGTTGACTTTATACGTCTCTGATAACCTCTCCCGGAGTGTTCCCCTTACTAGTGGTACTCTGTAATCGCTATCCGAAGCAAATCCGTTACTAGTTCAGCCGTCGTTACCAATTAGAACAAAAGTCGTAAATATCCTCTCTATCAGCGTCCGGAATTGCTCTCCGAAGCATCACCGTTACTAATTCCGTCCACTGTCACTCTGTGGTGATGACCAATGTCGTTCATATCCTCTCTCCGAGCGTCACCGTCACTAAATGTACTCCAAATTCACCGTTGACTAGTACTCTTATATATTTCCGTAGAGAGCTGTCACCATCCTTCTATCCCATGCCGCCCTCTTAATCTCTCCCTCTCTCAAATGGACTCGCGTTGTGCACATTTATTTATTTTAATTTACTTAGGTGGGGGAAGTGGAACCCTACGCCCGACTCTGGATCGACAGCGCATCCCTCAGCCTTTGACCAAACCTGTGTCATAAAGAATTCAATCTATGTATATACAGCAGCGCACACGAAAATAGCAGTTAGCCTAAGGAGTAAGCGAATGTTGCGACTTGTTAAACGGCCAAATTCATTTAAACGGCTGAGTGCCAATTAAGTTAGCACCTTAGTTCCAGTTTTGTTTCATTTTCTTTTTCAGACCCGATTCGTTTGTTCTTTTCAGTTTCCTGTGTTTCAAGTACGGAGCCTGCTTCTGTTCTAGTTTAGGTCCAAGGAACTTATACAATATAGGTTCCTTTTCCCTTTTCCTGATCAGCTTTGGTTTCGGTTTCCGTTTCGTTTCTAATTTCTGTTGCAGTTTCGATCGGTTTTTAGTTCATTTTATGTTTCAGTTTCTGGTCCAATTTCAATTCCAGTTTCAGCTCCTGTTTTGGAACCAGTTTCGGTTCCAGTTTTAGATACACTTTCGGTTTCGGTTCCAGTTTCGGTTACAGCTTCTAGTCCAGTTTCTGTTCCAGTTTTGGATCCACTTTCCTTTTCGGTTCCAGTTTTGGTTCCCGTATTGATTCCAGTTTCGGTTCCAGTCTCGGTTCCTATTTCGGTTCTTTTGTTTCAGATTTTGTTTCTAGTATTGGCTCCACCTTGGTTTCCTTCGTTTCCAGTTCCAGTCTCAGTTCCAGTTTTGGTTCAAGTATCGCTTCCAGTTTTGGTTCAAATTTCGGTACCAGCCTCGGCTGCAGGTTTTTGTTCCAGGCTCGGTTCAAATTTCCGTTCGATCGTTTCCAGTTTTGGTTCCAGTCTCGGTTCCAATTTCAGTTTTAGTTTCGGTTCCAGTTTCGATTCTAGTTTCGGTTCCAATTTCGGTTCCAGTTTCGTTTCCAGTTTAGGTTCTTCAATTATGATTTCAGCTTCGGTTCCAGTTATAGTTTTCGTTTTCCTTGCATTCCCAGTTCCAGTTATAGTTTTTCTTGCAGTCCCAGTTCCAGTTTAGGTTGTAAATTCGGTTCCAGTTTGGATTCCAGTTGGTTACAATTTCGGTTCCAGTTCTCGTTTCGGTTCCAGTCCCAGTTAAGTTTCAGTGTCAGCTCCAGTTTCGATTTCACCTCTCGGTTCCAGTTACGGTTCCCGTTTCGGTGTGAGTTTCAGTTCAAATTTCAATTTTAATTCCAGCTTCGGCTGACTTTCCGGGGTATGTTTCAGTTTTCATTACAGTATAGTTCTTGTTCTCTTTTTGTTGCAGTCCCAGTTTGGGTTTCAATTATAATTCTCGTTTCGGTTCCAGTCCCAGTTAAGTTTTAGTGTCAGCTCCAGTTTCGATTTCGCCTTCGGTTCCAGTTACGGTTCACGTTTCGGTGTGAGTTTCAGTTCAAATTTTAATTTTGATTCCAGCTTCGGCTGACTTTCCGGGGTATGTTTCAGTAATGAAAATTACAGTATAGTTCTTGTTCTTTTTTGTTGCAGTCCCAGTTTCGGTTTCGGTTTCAGTGCCAGTTCCAGTTCCAATTTCAGATTCGGTGTCAGTTTCCGAGTACGTTTTGCAGGGTCTCTTCCAGTTTAGGTTCCAAATTTAGTTTCTCCCACGCTTTTGCCCCAATAGAATTTGACTTATATGTACTTAATACTGGTACACCTAGATCTATGCATCACACTTACGAACTTGAGTTTTATTTTAATGCAATCAATCATTTCTTAAGTACCAATCACCAGCCTGAGTAACATGAGTGAATTTTTCCTTTTTGCATAAGTATGTGTGATTATGTTTATCCATTTTTCTACACATGTGCTGCTAATCTCTGACAGTTGTAACCCGCTGCTCTGCTCATTTGCAAAATCATGGCACAACAAATCAAGCAACCAACAAGCACCAACTAAAAGTCAATCACACATAATAAAACTACTAAATACATACTTGTACAACACTTTGACGTTCATATACATACATACATATATTTACGAACAAATGCATACGCACCTACAATATATTTAAGCCTGTCAAGTGCGTGTAAATTCAAATGGACAAATGACAATTACGCTGTGACCAATTGCGTTAACGTTGAATCAACGCTGCTACCAGGGACAAAGCAATCTACTTACACAAACACATAGACTTAGAGAACTAACATAAGCGGCAAAACTATTGGAATTGTGGGACTTGGAGGTGCTATAGGATATATGCAATGCACGTTAACTAATATATATGTGTGGATATATGAATGAAGCTGTTGGACGTCGATAGCGCAGCTCAATTACAATCAAAAGCTAGGCAACATGTGAATGCGTGACGAATGAGTTCAACTATTGTTAAGGCGATTTGCCATGTTCCGTTATATACATATGTATGCGTATGTGTTTGTAGATGAGTGTTTATGTAGGTGTCGCTGTAATTGTGTTGTTTGTCTAGTTCGAAATGCCAATGGCATGATAGCTATCAGCTATTACTGTTGTTGACCTACTGCTGAGCCGGCGTCAATCTAATGTAATGTACGTATGTATAATATGAGTGGTGGGAACGGTTACGACGATTAAGGATTGGTATTTACAATGACTTAAACTGAAATTTCCATTTTTTGAAGCCGACATCCAATATTCGGAATTCGATTGATATTGAGAGTATGTATGAAAGTACGAGTGAGAGTGGGAGTATGAGTAGGAGTGGGTGTGGGAGAAGAAATGAGTTTGGGAGTAGCAATGGGACTTCAGGCGGTATTAAAGTGCGAGTGGATCTTTGAGTGGCAGCAAAAATAAGAGTTTGAGTGGGATTGGGAGATCATGTGAATAGGAATTGGGGTAGGAAAAAGATTTCGTTTATTTGGCAGCCAGCATGGCCAGCAAACTAAGTAAGCTTTAAAAATAAATGGAGAATAAGTAGCTCTTTCCAACTTTGGACTGAGTAGGCAATCGAAGAGTGGAGTCCTCTCTCGGCGAGAAAAAAACAAACAATAATAACCATAAAAATAATTTTTCTGACCTTGAGCTCGAATTCTTACGAAAAAATTACGCTCTACAAGTCGGTCATTACACCTGCCCTGATGTATGGCTCAAAATCATGAACGGTGTTGAGAGAAGATGAGATGGGTTTTGAAGTGGTTAAGAGATGATCAGCTTATGAGCTTTACGCAGATATGAAGATATAGCAGCATTAAAAACCCAAAAGATTCGCTGGCTACGACATTTTATGCGAATAGAAGAAAACGATCCGGCCTAGAAAGTTTTTCAGTCGGCTCCGCGGCTTGGAAGGAAAAGAAAGGAAAGACCTCCATAGAGTTGGTAGAGGCAAGCGGGAGAACATTTTGCCTAACTTGGTGCTCCCAATTGGTGCCAGTTCTGGCGAAACAGCGGTGGCTCAGCGCTATTCAAATTTTGAAATTCCTTCGAATTTCAAGGCATGCTGTGATCATTTTGCGGTTATTCTGCTGAAATAAATAAGTGTTTTGTTGGGAGCCAGCTGGAGCTAAGTTGACGTTGTTGGGAGCCTTACGAAGTCAAAAGGGCGATTATGTAGGTTACCACCTAATTTTCTTTTATCTATTTCCTCACCTGAATCAAATAAAAAAAAAAAAAAATTTGAAAGCAAATGTATTAGTATGGTTACCAAACAGAAAGTTTTTATAGCTTTTTCATTAAAAATTTGTTTGTGTATAGTTGCCATTTAGTTTTAATTACGTAAATTTATTTCAATTGCTTATTCGTGAAGCTGTGGAATTTTTGAGGCAAAATTGGGTCATACCGAGCTCAATTTGGTCAAACTTATATGAACAATGTTTTTGATTTCTTCGCAAAACTAATTCTTTTAAAGGCCAAATTAAACTTCCTTAACCCTAACGCTATAGTCGTAACGATACCCATATCCATATCCATATCCAATGTGATCGATTAATGGTGCCTTAACCTAAAAATCGTGAAAATTTCATAAAAATTAAGAAAACGCAAAAATTAAAAACATATTATCCAAAACAATAAATAAAATATATAAAAAGTTAATAAATTCACCAACTCAAATATTTTTAGGTTATGGATATGGCGAAAAACCAAAAACCAATTGGTTGGCTATGGTATAGTTGTGGCGTTAGCATTATGGTATGGCACCATTAATCGATTACATTGATTTCCATAAGGTAGATTCGATCAGCTGTTTTATCTGGTTATGGTTTTATGGTTATAAATCACCATTAATTAGCCCTCAAACATTCAAAGTTCTAAGTGACTGTACTTTCATTCATCTCAGTTTATTGTTAACACAACTAACGGCACATGTAGCTATCCACGCACAATATGCATACGCACATTTACGCACACTCATTTCTCTAGCACGCCTATGATAACTGACCAGCCAATTTTACTGACAACCTCTTGTTTTGCTACAAATAATACTATTGCTTTGCTGTTCACGCTTGTCGCTCTCATTGCGATCGCATTGGTGATGTGGCAACTTCAATATGATGAAGGGCAGTACTTCTTGCAACAAAAACATATAAACGCCCTTGGTGATACATTTATCACAGTGCTGTGGAAATGTGACTGCTTTCAAAACCATTAACCAATATTACAAACTCAGCTTAGTATGAGCGAGTATTGTTCAGTAGCAGATATCAAAAGCAATAACAACAAGCACGTTTGTGACAAAAACAGTTGTAAGCGACGAAGAGGCACGTGGACTAAATGCAGCATCAACAACACTTGCCCTTATTGTTATTGTTGCGCAAGTGAAACAAGTAGGCTTTGATAAGCAACTTTAGCATACATATGTATGTGTATGTATGTATGGTATTTGGTCATATATTGACACTTATGTGACATACTGACGCCGGTTTTAGACTTTAGCTTGGTCTATCAATTCTATTAAATTCACATAGATTTATTTGCTTTGTGATCCCATATGTGCGCTCAACTTCATATGTGTGTGTGAGAGTTCGATGACGCTACGTTAGTGATGTGGTCAATGAGTATTAGTGAAAGGCTAATTTGTTGTGTTGAAGCTAATATTATGAAATCTCAAAATTAGGTAGCAGATCACCTATAAAAGTTTAATATTAAGTTAGTTGAGGCTTAAGAAAATTTAAACCTTGAACTCAACTAACAAAGAAAGAGCGATCCGTAACACTATGCGACAAAATCAAATTTTTTTCTGCGTATTGGACCAAACCCACTTTTTTGTAGAGATTGAGGCTTAAGTAGACAAAGTACTGTCTCCGTTTTTCGAAGTTAGCCTCCAAAAATAGATATCGGCTTTCGAAGTTCCACATTTCGAAATTTTATTTTTTTGTTAACGCGTTCAGCAAATTAAAAAAGTAAAAACGTGGTTGTGGGCCGCCTTTTTCTTTTGTTTGAAGGGCTGAATTCTTTTTTTTGAAAAATTACAGTACGAGCAATTCCAGTGGAGAGTAAGTGCAGACATGAAAGTAGTATCCACTATCATGAGACTATCCAACTTTTCACCTCGTATAAAAGCTGTTGTACTAAATTTCTCAAAATCGGCCCTTCAAATAAGGGAAAAGAGCGACTACATTTTTCCTTTTTTAATTGGCTGAACGCGTTAACAAAAAAATAAAATTTCTAAATGTAGAACTTCGAAAGCCGATATCTATTTTCTGGAGGCTAACTTCGAAAAACGGAGATAGTAATTTGTCTACTTAAGCCTCAATCTATACAAAAAAGTGGGTTTGATCCAATACCCAGACGACTATTGCACAGTATAATGGAAAGAATAAGGAACTCCTACAGCAAGCCAATGCTAACCTTTACTTTTTTAGAATGAGAAAAATTTTCAGCCTTCACACATAAATCAGCATAAAAAGAAAAGGGAAGAAGAGAAAAGAAAAAAAGTAGAGACGGGACAGTCTTCGGCACAGCTTTATACCTTTCATGATTGGGGCTGAACAATAATTTTGTCCCATTCGTAATATCCAAGTAATCGGCTGTATAATATAAGAAAACTATAGTGAACAAATGAACATACCTAAGCGATTTTTAAGAAAAATATTAAATAAAACAAGTATGGAAGACTAAGTTCGGTGTAAGCCAACATTAAATACTCAGCTGCCAAATTACAGCTTGTAAAACTTTTAAATTACCTTCTTTTAAAAGTGGCCGGTGCCACGCCCATTTTTCAAAATTGTACTAATTTTCTATTCTGCGTCATAAGGTCAACCAATCTACCAAGTTTCATCGCTTGATCCGCCTTTGGTAATGAATTATCGCACTTTTTCCGTTTTTCGAAATTTGGATATGAAAAAGGTGGGCGTGGTTATAGTCCGATTTCGTTCATTTTAAATAACGATCTGAGATGAGTGCCAAGGAACTTAACTACCAAATTTTATTAAGATACCTCAAAATTTACTCAAGTTATCATGTTCACGGACAGATAGACGGACGGACGGACATGACCTGAATGAATTTCTTTTTTCGCTCAGATCATTTTGATATATAGAGGTCTATATCTAACTCGATTAGTTTATGCCGCTACGGGGTACCGTTATGCGAACAAAATTAATATACTCTGTGAGCTCTGCTCAGCTGAGTATAAAAAATGAAAATAAATAAGAGGAAAGAAAAAAATGAAAAGAAAAGAAAATAAAAAAAGAAGAATAGAGAAGAATATAAAGAATAAAAAAGAAAAGAAAGAAAATTCCAAGTTATGTTGAACAACTGTCCAATCCATGAAAACCTGACACAGACTGAATTAGTCCATAGTGCTTTCCGTAATTTGCCCAAAGACCAAATTGAAAAATCTTGTCAAATACAAGGACCTTTGTTATAATGCCCGTCCACTTGGTAGATACAAGAAGCTTTCTAGCACCTGTGCTACTTGCGGCTTCGAATCCTGAGTAGCCCTAATTTAAAAGCATCTGAAGTCAGAAGGCAGTGCCAAGTCAGAATACCCATCATGAGCCTAGAGTCCTCTGTTTTTAGTTATTAAAGCAGTTTTGTTAATTTCAGGTCGTGGGACCTGCGCATTATCTTCGACACTTTCCAGCACAGCGCTTGGTACCACGCCTTTCCTGCTTTTTAGATCATGTAAAAAATAATAAATGTAAGGCGCGATAACCTCCGAAGAGATCTAAGGCCGGGCTTCTCTTCCAATTTGCGTCGTGCTCCTCTTGATTTTCCCTACAAATCGGCCGGACGGGACTTACATGTTTTATGCCGACTCTGAACGGCATCTGCAAGGCAGATGAGTTTTCACTGAGAGCTTTTCATGGCAGAAATATACCCGGAGCGCTTGCCTAACACTGCCGAGGGGCGACCCCGCTTAGACAAATTTTCTTCTAATTGAAAAACCTTATTTCTAAAATTTTGATGTTGCTTTGCCCGGGGTGCGAACCCAGGGCATACGGTGTGGTAGGCGGAGCACGCTACCATCACACCACGGTGGCCGCCATGTACAACTCTCGACTTCTATCAATGTCACCAAATCTGATTGGTACGTCAGTGGCATTCGGGGATCCAATATAGATGTATATTTCTCCAAATCCCGACTCTTTCTAGTAATTTCTTACACTCTAACACACTTTTATATTTTGTGCTACGTGCGATTATTACCTTAATTGCCGCTTGGCTGCCAAAATAAAAGTTGACGCGTTTGCAGTTTAAGCAAGTTTGTTCAGTGTTTCTACTGCTTTAGCAACGGCTACAACTTTCGCCTGAAAAATATTACACTTATCTGGCAGCTTGAAGTATCTGTTCATTTCCGGAACAGCATAATACAACGCAGAGCATACTTCTTCCATTGCGTTGAAACCATGGATGTCCACGTGTATTGCCTCGTCTGCCATGTTGGAACCTTTGCACCAACCTCTAAGAGCCCCTTCGAGGCTCATGTACGGAATTAGGTAGTTTATTCTTCACCAGCGGGTCTAAAGGTAGAATGTGTAGAATGGCATACAGGGCAGTCTTCAGGGTTGTTTACGGGGCTCTAGGTATGCTAAGCATTAATAGCCTGCATGTCCCCTTTGATCTCTTGTGTGACTATTCACCAAGCAGCAACTCCATGCCACATCATCTACGTGCGTCGTAAGTTTGATGGACCCAAGTCGAATTGCCAAAGCAATTAATAACCAGCATCCACAGCAGATATAATAATACCCCACTTTGCGTTGTGCCCCTGTCTACCGATTCTGTGGCCTCATGCAGCCCCAGTTGGAAGTTTTCTTCCCGCAATTTTACATGCAGCCGATCCATCTAGTTACGCTGGATGTACCTCAATAAAAAAAAAGACCATACAAGATCGCGTGCATAGAGCCATTTCCTAAGGTGTATATGCCAATGCTTCCTTTAAGTTTGTAACCACTTTATCCAATAACATGACTACCGACTTGCTATCGTGTTGTGTTGTATGGATAGATGGAAAAATGTCTTCCTCATCTTAAAAAAATAATAAAATTAGATTTTAAAAAATTTTTGTAGGGCTGCCACTTAATATGAACTATTTCAGGGATCACTTCAAGACCACACGAGAACCGCTTCGTATCCACGACTAGATATTTCCGGATTATTTTGCGATCATTTCTTGGCCATTTCGAATTGGTCTGAGGTACTTTTTCGGTATAAATTCGGGTTCATTTCGAAATTGTTTTCGAGATTATTTGGGATGCAAGGACAATTTCGAGATATTTTCGGAATAATTCAAATGTCATTTCGGTTTTGTTTTCATGATCACTTCGGGTCTATTACTGGAAAGTTCCGGGTGGTTAGTAATCAGTTGCGACCCAATTCAGAATTCTAGTGCACCAGCCGCTTCTTGGTTGGGTTAATTGGCGCCAATTGGTCACACCAAAGGATTTTTAGTCACTTTTCACCTGATCCTTCCAACGGCGTGTAGGCCGTCCACTTCCTCTGCTTTCATGGGGGGGTTCCAATAAAATTACTTTATTTGCCGCAGCATCACCTTTCATTCGCATAATATCGCCTAGCCTTCGTAGCCGCTGCGTTTTAATCCACTGGATGATGCCAATGTCTGCGTAAAACTCGTACAGCTCATCATTAAATCTTCTTGAGTGCTCGCCGTCACCATCGAAAACTTTTCTCTTGAACACTCCTACAGCTCCTTCATCTGATGTTGTCATGCACCATGTTTCTGAACCATATAGCTCGACGCGTACGATAAGTTACTTGTAGAGCATGTGTTTCATTTGCCGAGAGAGGATTTTACTTTTCAATTTCCTACCAAGTCCAACGTAGCATTTATTGGATTTCATAGTTGATGTTGTTGTTTGTATTAACCAAATAAACGAAGTATTTTACTCTTTCTAGTTTGGAGTAAGCAGAGCTTACGGCGCGGGTATTCAGGCCCAATGATATCAATGTCGTCAGCATATGCCAGTAATGGCACTATTTTAGTTACTAGCTAGAATATTTTTGCATTACGAAAACAACCACACAATAAAACTGCACGGTTTCATAACAAAATAACAACAATTATCGACGTATCATAAAAAAATGATTTAATATTTTTTGTTATAAGCTTGAAAACAATTTTAATTGGTCGCAGTTGGCTGCAAATTTTCCGGTTGAATATAAAAGTCGTCGCTCACTTTTGAGTATATTTAAGTATGTGAAAACTATGCTAAATAAAAGCAGTCGTTGTTACAGTTGCCAAAAATATATGCATGAGTGGTTAGGAAATTTAAAAAAAGAGCAACAGCTACTAGAAAAAGAAGTAGCGATAAAAATAAAAATGTCAAACTGTCAGCAACACAACACAACAAAATGACAGCAGAGCAAAAGTCATGCAAGCCAACCAACTCTAAACTGTAAAAAAAAACCACAACGACCACAAATGTCAGCGACAGAAATTGCGTTGGAAGTGGTGTGGTCGCTTGATGTTAGGTGAGTGTATATACCCACATTAGAGCCGTTTGGCATTTATTGCGGGCTGAATTTTTTTATGAAGGTCGAAATTCAGATGGAATAAAAAAAATATATATATATTGATTGAAGATTTTTTATTTTATTTAATACATTTAATAAAATAAAATAAAACAAAACAAAATAAAATAAAATACAATAAAATATCTTCTGATTATTTTCGGCCTTAGATTTATAAATTTTAAATATTTAACAAGCTCGAGGCCATATACATATATATTCAGATTAAAACCAGGATAGATTTTATATATATGTATATATCTTGAACTTTATTTAGTCGATATCTTTACCTCAATCTGAGGTCATTCTCAAGACTGTAACAAGAATGAAACATTAAAATCATAAAACATATAAAACCTATTTATAAACTTACACTCTTGGGTGTAGCTTGTCGACTAATTTAGCAATATTAAACATAAGTACAAGAAGGCAATAGAACCGAAAAAGTAAACATCAAAAAATATATAGTAATTAAAAACAAATTTTCACACAAACAGCAATAAATTTAACTAACTAAATAATAAAAGAAACTCTCATAGTGCTCTTCTGTTGCTCCTGTTGATCAGTTGGCGGTTGCCAACGCGAATGAACTACAAAGCAGATACGGAAATCGAATGAACTACAAAGCAGATACGGAAAAATCACACAAAGCAACATCAAAATTTTAGATATAAGGTTTTTCAATTAGAAGAAAATTTTTCTAAGCGGGGTCGCCCCTCGGCAGTGTTTGGCAAGCGCTCCGGGTGTATTGCTACCATGAAAAGCTCTCAGTGAAAACTCATCTGCCTTGCAGATGCCGTTCGGAGTCGGCATAAAACATGTAGGTCCCGTCCGGTCAATTTGTAGGGAAAAGCAAGAGAGCACGACGCAAATTGGAAGAGAAGCTCGGTTTTAGACCTCTTCGGAGGTTATCGCGCCTTACATTTATTTATTTTAAATGAATTGACTTTAATTGAACTGAATTGAATTAATTTGGGCTGAATCCAGTTAAACTTAATTTGATTTCGATTAACGAAAAATCCACACTACTCTAAAATGGAACAAGTTCACAAGAGGCGTTAAAATACAATAATATTACACCCAGCAAGTTATAGGGCTTAGAATATATCAGGGCCAGGTATGTCTGTCATAAAAGGCGACTTAAATATCCAAATGATTCAAGTGGGTTTGCAGTGCAACCTAGCGCAAGTTATAGCTTCTCCAGCCCAATTGTCAACCTCACCTACTTGTGACAAATCCTGCTTCTTAAGCAGCCGAAGCTCTGGCGATTTCAAGTTCCTCACGGAACGTTATGGTGGCCGGGCTAGTAACTTAATGGTCCTTGGAACCGTACCAAATCTTTATACACCAAAGATCCATCAGCATGTGTAATACTCCCCAAAACCTTCAGGGAGTGTCATGATCGCTACAACAACAACCGGATCATAAAAATCAAAAACGGTTAAAATAGTGAAGCATATATAATTTTTCAAAAGTCTTTGAACTTTTTTAAAAGTCATCGAAGTTCGATAAACTTCTATTTCATCTAAACAGAAATATTTATAAGCCGGTGTGTATTAATTAATTGTATTGTGCGCACAAGAGGAGTTTGTAAAGAGAGAAAAGGAAAATAAAGTGCAAAAGAAGGGATAGAAACGACGAAAATGGAGAAAGAAACGTGTAGAGTGGAGTAAATAGAAGGATGAAGCAAAGGGGGAGGGAGAGTAATTGGTAACAAACTTCTTAAAAGTTATGCAGCTAGGCCAAAGTTTGGGCGGAGCAACGTTGCCGGGTCTGCTGGTAAGTTCGATAAAAATCGATACTATTCGAAACAAAATAGTAATAGACAGAAACCCAATTAATTGGACAAAAATTAGTATAATTTCCTGGGCAAGAGTGTTTTCGGTAAGAACATGGTTTATTTATTAAAGGTTACCCATATGTCACTAGGCCTATTGTTGTTGTTGCGATGAGGACACTCTCCGAAGGCCTTGGGGAGTGTTATCGATCTGGATGGTCCTTTGACTTTGTACGTTGCGGTAAAAAGCACTATTAAGGTGCGAGCCCGCCCATCTCGGGAACGATTTGGCATTACCACATGAAACCTTCTAGGCCATATCGTCACGGGTAGGTCAGGTTGACAATTGGGTTGGGTAAGCTATATGTTGCGCTGCCAACCCCTTGGGAGGGTTGCGCGCTACAATCCCTTGAATCAATTTGGTATTTTATTTGCCTCTTATGCCGCTGGTATATTCTAAGCCCCCTAACCCGCTTGAAGTTACCACAAGGCCTCTTTTGACTTTTCACATTCTAAGTCGATTTTAAAAATCAAAGATTCTATTTATTTTGAAACTATCTAGAATTGAACTGACAGAAATTTTATTTAATTTAAAAAAAAAAACATTTTTATTGGGCACACTTATTTATTTTTATTTTTCTTTTATCTGCATTCATCGAAAGTTAAAAAAGTTTCTGCAAATCTTGGTGAGTTATAAACTTAAATAAAATATGTCAATAACTGTTACTAACTTAGTTGAGTTAGTATGCCATCTGTGTAATGCAATAACTGCGTGGAATCTGTTCTCTTAGTTTTTGCATCATTGGGAACTGAAAATTTTACCTTTGCCAAAACCTTTATTGGCTGCCTTAGGGAGATTGCGCCTAGTTGCCTGTTCGATATTACAATATGTAGGATATTTAATTGGAGCACCTCTACCGCCACCAGACAAGTGCTTATGGCTCCAGTCGTGCGGACATAAATCAAAAGTTTGAGTGAGATATTGTTAGAGATGCCTAAGAAATCGCTGAATAAACTATAAACGGGCTTCATCACCAGGGATGCTTTCACATACCATTTTCATTTTTGTAGCCCAGGATATGGTTTTGTAACATGTTTTCTCTACAATAAGTCACCTCATAGTTGCTAAAAATGTTTCCTCCATAGAAAATCTGAAGTGAATGTACATATGTTATTTGTATTCCTCAACAACATCAACAAAAACCTGTAGGCTTGCTGGTCAGGATATATTCAATGTGATAATGATCGCATTATCCATGATTTTCTTCGTTGATTTTAATGAAAACATGTAGGACAAACTCGTGTGACGGAAAGTTTTTTGTATGAAAATGACTAATGCTTCTTCATACTCTTGAGGTATAAGCCAAGGGCTGGCTGTCTTTTTCAATTTCCTTTAGGTGTTTAAGTATTTTCTTTCCTTGCTGCAAAAATGTTATATATGTTCCGCAACTTAATAGTAGATGAAAATTGTTAAACAAATTTGTTACACTCTGATCATAAACTATTCGATCACACGTATATTATTCCTTTTAGGCCACAGTAGCCGATTTTTTTCTAGGGAAAGAAAAGGCTAAGTTGATTAACAAAAATAATAAAAAATTAAATCTAAGGTGCGATTAACTTTGAACAATTTAAGGTCGAATTTTTCCTCCTCTTCAAATTTGGATCGTGCTCTTTTAATTATTCCTACATTTTGGTAGGACATGACCTACGTGTTTTACGCCGACTCCGAATGATATAGATGAGTTTTCACTGAGTAGCTTTTTATGGAAAATATACACCAGAAGTGTTTGCCAAATCACTGCCGAGGGCAACACCGCTTAGAAAGACTTTTTTCTAATTGAAAAAACTTGTTTCTAAATTTTGATGTTGCTTTGCCCGGGAATTGAACACAGGATCTTCGGTGTGGTGGAAGCACGCGCTACCACCACACTACGCCGTTAGCAAACTGAATAAAAAGCAACAACATAAAGTAAGCTACACTCAGAGAAAATCGCCGTTCTAAAATCCAGCACCACCGGACTCAATTCAAGCTTTTCATGTTCTTAATTTTTTGTTCTTGAAAAACGAACGACCTGTTCTTAAAACAACAACCTTGTTCTTGAACTGACACCATTTTCTTGAAAAGAGAGCGGCTGGTCTTAAAATATGAACAAATGTTCTATTAATGAGAACGATGTTCTTAAATTTAGGCCAAGAAAAGAAACGGTACAATTCGTGTGCACTACAATGTTAAATACAACATTTGGCAAGCAGTTGTAGTAGCCCAGTGGATATGATGCTACGCTTGCGATCGTGTGGCGCGAGTTCGATCACCGTCAAACTCTGAATTTTTTTAAAACAATTTTATTAAGTTATATTTTTTTTTAACTCTTATTTTTCGTTCAGTTCCATTCACATATGCACAGGTAATTCACAAACTTGTTATGAAATGTTTTAAGTATATATGCTCGGCCTTAGATCTCTTCGGAGGTTATCGCGCCTTACATATATGCAGATTACATCTTCAAAACAGAATAATTTCTCAATAAGAGTAATGTATGAGAAAATGCTTATTATGCATTTTTTCTTAAACTTTTGAATTTTATCATATGTATTTAATTAGCGAGCTTTGCTCATATTGCTTTATACAATGGTTTTTGTAATTGATATTAGAGAAAAATTGTAAGTTTACAAACGGCGATGGTTACTAGGACATGTTTCTGAATTTCACTTCTTCATCAGCTAAAGGCAACTCTTAGAGACCAATTGTACAGCGAACAACGGAACATTCATATGGCGTAGCAGCTAAAAAAGGCTTGCACTGATGTGAATGTTGGAGACTCGAGTTCAATGCTCAGCTCCCGAAAAGCTAGCTGATGAAGAAGTGAAATTCAGAAACATGTCCTAGTAACCATCGCCGTTTGTAAACTTACAATTTTTCTCTAATATCAATTACAAAAACTTTTGAATTTTAATTAAAAATTTGTTTGTTTTAAATATTTTTTATTTATGACAAAAAAATTATTATTAATAAAAAATAAATAAATATATTTAAAAAAATACTTTCCCTTCCCACCAAAGATCAAGCACGAACCGTTCTTAAATTGAGACCGAAAAATGTTAAATCGCCCCAAATCGTTCTCGAAGCGTGAAAACGAAAAATCCCAAATCAAGCCCAAGTAGTGCTTGAAATGAGCGCAGAAATTTCACACATCAATACCAAACTGGTCATAAAACACGAACGGTGTGCTTGGAAAAACTGTTCTTAAAACAAGCCCATCGGTCACAAGGTAAGAAAAAACGTACTTAACAGACTTTTGTCAACGAATGTTCTTAATTTTGAACTTGTTTCGTTCGTTTTAGAACGATTTTTTCTCTGAGTGTAGTTGAGTGCGTAAGCGGTTTGAGATGAAATTGCTTAAGCAACAGTCGACCGAAGAAAGCGCACTATTGTGAACTAGCTAATGAAATGTACATACATACGAATGTGCAGATAATCGAAAATAACAAAATAACAGCATGATAATACACGCATTTCTGATATATTTTTTGTACTTCTCTAGTTGATGGTCAAACACGTACTGCGCCAGAAGTAGAAATTACACAACGGATGTTTACTAATTTTAAATTTTTCTTGCTTTTTTACGTTATCACTATATATATTTAAAAAAAAATGTTTCCCCCCTAGAACGTAAAAAAGCAAGAAAAATTAAAAATTAGTAAAAATCCGTTTTGTGATAAGAAAGTGCTATGTAGATTAGCATTATATGAAGGGATGTGTGGAATAATGGTATAAGTCGAGTTACACCGTTTTTTCCATAAATCGACTAAATAAAAAGAGCACGATTACATAGATATACCATATTAATTTTAGAGAATAATAGTGATAATTAAACAAAGATATTAGCTTCATTTATGGAAAAACGGTATAAATCTCTAATAAAATTTTGCAGTAGTGAAGCATCGAAATGGTATGAAAATATATTCAATGTCGTAGACCAGAAAGAACTGAAAAATAAAAGAATTTAAGTGGTTTCAAAAATGACTAAGCAGACAGAGAACTCCATTGTTAAAAATAGAAAAAAGCTTAAAAATGATAAAAGTAGTAAAAAAAAAGGTTGCTAAAAATAAAAAAAAGATATAACAAATAGTTATAAGCATTTCTAAATAATAGAATATTATATATTAAACAATGGTTATTAATATATCTTCTATTTTGTTTAATAAAGTATCTCAATCAAAATATTTGATATTCGATCTATGGAATGGTATAACTTAAAAAAAAAGAAATCATCCATTTTCTAATAAAATTATGTAGATATATATAAAAATTATTACTTTTTCTTATCAAAGAATCATACTATCTAAAATCTTACCAAGTAGGATTATTATAAATTTATTTTTACCTGTATTGTTAAGTTTTTTCACTTTTCTCAAAAGCTTGATTTTTGAGTTATACCGTTCTTCCACACATCCCCTCATATATTTCATTACAGTCAATACAAAATACAGACCCCCCCGCTACGCTTAAACTTACCTTACGCCTACATTCATGATTCACCAATACTGTGAGCAAAGAAACAAATAAGAGATTTTTAATTGATATGGGCTGATGATTAGATGCCTTTCTCCTAACTTACGTACCCCAATAACTACTTCCGCGCACGCTACTAAATGACAGTAGCTGGAAGCTCCGAAAAATTGCTTACACCGACACACACACACATAAACCCAAACTCAAATGTTTATTTGGTTAAAGAAATGAGTAACGTTTTAAGGACTCGCTTGTTTATATGTTTGTACACATCACACTCAGTTGATTGCCTATGGCGATTTGATGTGGGCGCTGGTGTGGAGTGTAATTGTGGAATTTAATATTTATGCACTTCCGGTTGCAACATAGCAAAAGTTTTCACTTCCGCTAAATGAGTTCATATCGTGTTGCGTCGAGTCGGTATATTTGTTGACGCCCCTCTAGGCTTCTCAAGCTGTGTTAACTCAACGTTGCCATTCGTACGCTATTCTTGTTGCTCGTCTGATTTTCATTCACCTACTTTCAACGCTGTTGCGTTTTTTTTTGTTTGAACCAACTTGCCGTGACGATTATTTCGGTACGTATGTATGTGTTTCACTGTACCCGCGAGCTCTTTAACTTTTGTTATATCTATGTAAGTACGGACCACCTACGCTATTCGTAAAGCTTACTACTCTTCTCATCTTTGCTTTGCAAAATGTGGCTCCCTTAAGTGTCGTTTTCTTTATCGCATTCTTTCATTCTTATTTTTCTTCTACTACTTTTTTCCTAGATAAATTTTAACTGTAGTAAGGATTTCATTTTGAAAGTTTGTATAGATATATGCATGTATATGCCTTGTTCTTGGTTAGCGCGTACCTTCTCTTTATTTTCATTTCTCATTTTACTTATTTACTGTTGCGCTTACTTCATAATTGTTGTTGGTTACTGGCAGAAATGAATTTATTACTGCACTGCGTCGCAAGGCAACACTGCATTAGTTTTATTTATATCAACATATTTAGCAAAATTTGTATGTCGGTCAATTTTGGTTAGCTTCGCTAGGGTATGGGAACGAAACTATCAGCATTTCGTGGCATATATTTGTTTTCGGGAAAAACTTTTACTATCAGAAAACCAAATTTCCTGGTTGCAGTTACTTTAGTGCTTTCATTTATGTAGATCCTTTTCAGCGCATACTCAGCTTTTTCATTTTTATATACCTTTATATTAAGTCGCTTTCATGTTTGTCCCCCTATTTCCATACGAATTTTAGACCCACGGAAAAGTCTTTTTATGTAACTTCCCGTCGAGCTAGATACTTGATAATCAGAGCATAGTTCAGATCTGGGAGACATTACAATGCAAGTGAAAAAAAATCCACTAGGTGGCGCACTGATCGAGATATACAGAACATTTATTTTAAAATGGAAATTTTGTGATCGACTTTTAACTAACTTCTCGGTGATCCAGAGACTTGAAACTTAGCACATAGTTTGTGAGTCGATGCCACTACGAATCAAGATAAACGAAAATCCCTGAAAGTACCTGAAAAAAACCATGGAATCTTGCAATCGATTTTTAAGTAACTTCCCGGTGAGCTAGAGACCTGAAACTTGGGCCGTGAGTCAGAACCCAGTGACAATGCAATATTTGATCAAAAAAATTTCGTTAGGTGGCGCATGGATCGAGATATTAAGAAAATTAGTTTTGAAATCTTTCAATCCATTTTTAACTAACTTTCCGGTTGCCTAGATACTTGTAACTTAGCACATAGTTTGCGAGTCGATGGCACTACAATTCGTGGAAAACAAAATGCCGCAGGTGGCAGACGAATCGAGATAAACGAAAATCCTTGAACATCCCTGAAAAAACGGAGGGAATCTTGCGATCGATTTTTAAGTAACTTCCCGGTGAGCTAGAGACCTGAAACTTGGGCCGTGAGTCAGAACCCAGTGACAATGCAATATTTGATCAAAAAAATTTCGCTAGGTGGCGCATGGATCTAGATATTAAGAAAATTAATTTTGATTTGTAAATCTTTCAAACCATTTCTAACTAACTTCGCGATGACCTAGAGACTTGAAACTTGGCACACAGTTCGAGGCTCTGTGACAATATAATCTACAGAAAACAAAATTCCGCTAGGTGGCGCGCTAAGTGAGATAACTAAAAATCCTTGAAAAACGAGGGAAATCTTGCGATCGATTTTTTAGTAACTTTCCGGTGAGCTGGAGATATGAAACTTGAGCCGTGAGTCAGAACCCGGTTACAATGCAATATTTTATCAAAAAAATTTCGCTTGGTGGCGTATGGATCGAGATATTAAGAAAATTAGTTTTGAAATCTTTCAATCCATTTTTAACTAACTTTCCGGTTACCTAGAAACCTGTATCTTACCACTTAGTTTGCGAGTCGACGGCACTACAATTCGTGGAAAACAAAATGCCGCCAGGTGGCAGACGAATCGAGATAAACGAAAATCCTTGAACATCCCTGAAAAACGGAGGGAATCTTGCGATCGATTTTAAAGTAACTTCCCGGTGAGCTAGAGACCTGAAACTTGGGCCGTGAGTCAGAACCCAGTGACAATGCAATATTTGATCAAAAAAATTTCGCTAGGTGGTGCATGGATCTAGATATTAAGAAAATTAATTTTGATTTGTAAATCTTTCAAACCATTTCTAACTAACTTCGCGATGACCTAGAGACTTGAAACTTGGCACACAGTTCGAGGCTCTGTGACAATATAATCTACAGAAAACAAAATTCCGCTAGGTGCCGTGATAATTGAGATAACTACAAATCCCTGAAAAACGAGGAGAATCTTGCGGTCGATTTTTGAGTAACTTGCCAGTGAGCTAGAGATTTGGAACTAGGGCCGTGTATCAGAACCCGGTGGCAATGCAACATGTGATCAAAAAAAATTCACTAGTTGGCGCACACGGATCGAGATGGTAAGAAAAGAAATTTTAATTTGGGAATCTTTCAATCCAAATTTAACTAACTTCGCGGTTACCTAGAGACTTGAAACTTGGCACTTAGTTAGAGGCCTGGTGACAATACAACTTATAGAAAACAAATTCCCGCTAGGCGACGCGCTAGTCAAGATAACTGCAAATCTTTGAAAAACCGGGGGAATCGTGCGATTGATTTTTAAGTAACTTCCCGGTGAGCTAGAGACTTGAAACTTGGGCCGTGAGCCAGAACCCAAAATTCCAAATGCCTCTTTGTAGGCAGCACTAAAGAAGTGAAAATAAAAAGATGATACAAAAATTTTAAGGACTACCATTTAAATTGACCAAAAAATAGAAGGCAATTTTTCCTTTAATACAGACAAAATCTTGTTGAATTTTGACTAAAAAACTTTAAAAAAAACTCTTGTAAAATAATTTTGGGATTTAAAATTATAAAGGTAGAGCGCGCGCTTAAATTTTAAATAATCAATTAGTTAATCCCAAGTACATGGTTTGCCTTAAATTGAAAGATTGCGCTCCACCTTCATAGTTTTATATCCCAAAATTCTTTTACAAGAGCTATTGTTAAAGCTTTATAGTCAAAATTCAACAAGATTTTGTCTGTATTAAAGGAAAAATTGCCTTCTATTTTTTCGTCCGTTTGTATAAAGGTAGTCCTTAAAATTTTTTTATCATCTTTTTATTAATTTTTTTTTTTATCTGGTATCGTCTCGTGCTTTGCTTTATATTTTGCACTAGCAATAAAATGACAGTGCCAAAGTTTAATTTAGTATCAGTTTTATTTATTTATCTATGTATTTTGAAACTCCTTCTGGAATCGAGTTGCGGGTTTGTTTTAAATATAATATTTTTTGGAGTAAAGATTTGGTGAGCGACCGAGTGTTTTAATATACTTTCGAGAAATTTTATATATAGTTTTGCTTCACTTCATGCTAGCATTTTTCATTGCAAAGGTGATGATGACCGGCGTTCATATACATACATATATGTACATTAGGGTGGCCTTTGGTTGTGTAGAGTAAACAAAATAGTTACGATTTAATCGAACTTACCCCCTATAAAGGTGCAAATAGCACAAAAACAAATATATATAAAGTTCTATGTCAATTTATAAGGATTTAGAGCAGTGGCGTAGTGAGGTTTTCTTGCGCCAAGGGCAAAATATTTTTAAAACTAATATCTATGTACAAATTTTGCTTGCTTTCGAGGAAGTAAATATATCAATGATATCATCAAAATATCATTCAAAATTTTTCTTTTTTCACACTTGATAATGTTAAGTCACTTAGGCTACCTTGCCCCATCAGTGAACGTAAATATGTATGTATGTAAGCTAGCAATTGATACTGAGATAATCAAGAGTATTTGAAGTGTCATTCGCAAGTTTGGAAAAAACATATTCCCTATGCGAAATTTTAAAAGTAAGTAATTCTAACTGGTTCAGTTTTAGGTTGAATTTCTTTTCAAATGCAAATTATTATTGTGCAGTCACATATTTCGATAAAAAGTTCTGTTCCATCGAAATTTGTATCATTAAATTCATCCAAGTTCTTACAGTTTCTTTGTAAGTCGTTATTGTCTTTGTTTAGCAACATCTAAGAGAAATCCAAATTTAAAATTAAGGTCATTTAGTCATGTAAATCTTGTACGTATTTCTTGTTGGAGAAGATCGAGAACACTTTTCATAACACGAAAAATTTTACATTCTGCGGAAGGACCAACATCTCTAGCCGATTCTCTTGGCATTTTGCGGCACCTTCTTACACGTTTTACTATATCAATATCACATTTTTCACAAAGTGGCTTCGATTTTTCTATTGCTTCTTGACAGAAAGTGTCTCGAATTTTGGATAGATTAGTCGCTAGTGATTTAAGATTATGATACGCTTCTCTAAATTCATCTCCGAATCTTGGAATCTGAGCTCCCATGATCAATCCTCCTTAAGATTTCATACCAGATATGAAGTAATGTCACGAAACTAAAATTTAGTATAATTTGCAACAGAATTTTAACTCAGCCTCTGGTGCCACCTGTGCTGTAAGGGTCCTCTGCTAATTGTTCTAGGTGCTCTACTAGATTCTCTAGCCCATCGACGATAACGCTACCCCCATGTATTCTGGCGCTCTATCGTGTTTCAGATTCACGTTTGACTGTTTTTGTTAAAGCATTTTTTAATAGTTCCCATTTTAACGTTGAACGTGAGAAAAAAAGATATATGCTTTCAATTTTTCCATAACCTGTCGCAAGTGTTCCGGATGTATGCATGTATTTTTATACTCAGTTGAGCAGAGCTCACAGAGTATATTAACTTTGATTGGATAACGGTTGGTTGTACAGGTATAAAGGAATCGAGATAGATATAGACTTCCATATATCAAAATCATCAGTATCGAAAAAAAATTCGATTGAGCCATGTCCGTCCGTCCGTCCGTCTGCCCGTTAATACGATAACTTGAGTAAATTTTGAGGTATCTCGATGAAATTTGGTATGTAGGTTCCTGGGCACTCATCTCAGATCGCTATTTAAAATGAACGATATCGGACAATAACCACGCCCACTTTTTCGATATCGAAAATTTCGAAAAATCGAAAAAGTGCGATAATTCATTACCAAATACGGATTAAGCGATAAAACTTGGTAGGTGAGTTGAACTTATGACGCAGAATAGAAAACTTCAAAAATTTTGGACAATGGACGTGGCACCGCCCACTTTTAAAAGAAGGTAATTTAGAAGTTTTGCAAGCTGTAATTTGGCAGTCGTTGAAGATATCATGATGAAATTTGGCAGGAACGTTACACTTATTACTATATGTCTGCTTAATAAAAATTGGCAAAATCGGAAAAGACCACGCCCACTTTTAAAAAAAATTTTTTTTTAAATTCAAATTTTAAAAGAAAAGTTAATATCTTTACAGTATATAAATAAATTATGTCAACATTCAACTCCAGTAATGATATGTTGCAAAGAAATACAAAAATAAAATAAAATTTCAAAATGGGCGTGGCTCCGCCCTTTTTCATTTAATTTGTCTAGGATACTTTTAATGCCATAAGTCTAACAAAAAATTACCAATCCTTGTGGAATTTGGTAGAGGCTTAGATTCTAGGACGATAACTGTTTTCTGTGAAAAAGGGCGAAATCGGTTGAAGCCATGCCCAGTTTTTATGACCAGTCGTCTGTTCTTCCGCTCGGCCGTTAACACGATAACTTGAACAAATATCGATATATCTTTACTAAACTCAGTTCACGTACTTATCTGAACTCACTTTGTATTGGTGTAAAAAATGGCCGAAATCCGACTATGACCACGCCCACTTTTTCGATATCGAAAATTACGAAAAATGAAAAAAATGCCATAATTATATACCAAATACAAAAAAAGGGATGAAACGTGGTAATTGTATTGGTCTATTGACGCAAAATATAACTTTAGAAAACAACTTGGTAAAATGGTTGTGACACCTACCATATTAAGTAGAAGAAAATGAAAAAGTTTTGCAGGGCGAAATCAAAAGCCCTTGGAAGGAATACTGTTCGTGGTATTACATATATAAATAAATTAGCGTTAACCGACAGATGATGTTCTGGATCACCCTGGTCCACATTTTTGTCGATATCTCGAAAACGTCTTCACATATACAACTAAGGGCCACTCCCTTTTAAAACCCTCATTAATATCTTTAATTTGATACCCATATCGTACAAACACATTCTAGAGTCACCCCTGGTCCACGTTTATGGCGATATCTCGAAAAGGCGTCCACATATAGAACTAAGGCCCACTCCTTTTTAAAATACTCATTAACACCTTTCATTTGATACCCATATCGTGCAAACAAATTCTAGAGTCACCCCTGGTCCACCTTTATGGCGATATCTTGAAAAGGCGTCCATATATAGAACTAAGGCCCACGCCCTCTTAAAACACTCATTAACACCTTTCATTTGATACACATATTGTACAAACGCATTCTAGAGTCAACCCTGGTCCACTTTTATAACGATATTCCGAAAAGGCGTCCACCTATAGAACTAAGGCCCACTCCCTTTTAAAATACTAATTAACACCTTTCATTTGATACCCATAGAGTACAAATAAATTCTAGAGTCACCCCTGGTCCATCTTTATGGCGATATCTCGAAAAGGCGTCCACCTATAGAACTTAGGCCCACTCCCTTTTAAAATTATCATTAACACATTTCATTTGATACCCATATCGTACAAACAAATTCTAGAGTCCGGCCTGGTCCACCTTTATGGCGATATCCCTATCTATAGAACTATGGCCCACTTCCTCTTAAAATACTCTTTAATACCTTCCATTTAATACACATGTCATACAAACACATTCCAGGGTTACCCTAGGTTCTTTTTACAACACGGTGATTTTCCCTTCCTTTGTCTCCACAGCTCTCAACTGAGTATGTAATGTTCGGTTACACCCGAACTTAGCCTTCCTTACTTGTTTAGTATAGAACACTTTTACCAAAGTCAATATTTTTTCCTAAATTAGTATAATAAAAATGCAAATTATCCAGGAAGTTTTGCTTAGCAGACCATTTGATCTGTGAGTAGCGCCCGGGGCAAAATTCCCCTTTGTCCCCTTCTCACTACGCCATTGATTTAGAGGTTGCGCAAGGAACTTAAAGTGCTGAAAAAGAACGAATTTTAAACATTTCCAGTTCCATTTCCTTCATTCCAGAAACGTTTGCTCCTTTTCAAAACAATTTATATGTCATTACTTTGCTGCTTTTTAAAAATTATTACAATTGTAGAAATCTGTCTTATACCATGGTGGAACCATATAAGGTGGCAGCATGGTGACATACCTAAAAACATAAATAAAAGTACTGCGCCGGAAGTTGATGTATCAAAAAAAGTTTATAATCAGTTCTGCCATGGCACAATAGTAACAAAGCTACAGACGCAAAATACAAATGAAAAGATATTTCTGTGGCACGCGAGTTGAAAAACGAAGCGAGACACCTTTTAAGGGGGAGAAAAGCATCAGGCAGAAAGATGTGAGTGTAAGGAGCTTGAGCTTGTAGCCACCACGAATAACGTGCGCAAATTTTACCAAAACATTCGGCGATATACGAAAGGTTTTAAGTCGTTAGCAAACTCCTTTAAGAACGAAAACGGCGACAGCGTTGTACCGCACGGGGATTACGAACTACCTACAGCAATTGGTGATGATGTAGGTAATTTCCCCCACCCGAATAGGAAGAAACTAGAATGGCAATAAACAGGATTACCTACGGAGATATTCAAATACGGTGGCTAGGAGTTGGTAAGGCGCATGCATTAGCTACTTTGCAAAATCGGAAAGTGTGCATAGTCAAATATTAGAATAAAAATGTTCTTTGCCAGTTCACAAGAAAGGTGGGCTTGCAAACTGCGCCAACTATCGCCGAATCAGCCTTCTTAATATCACATCTAAGGTACTGTCAAAAGTGTTGTACGAAAGACTGCAGCACACCGAGAGTCGGCTGCTTGAACCGTATCAGTGCCGCTTCAGATCTGGCAAATCTACCGCGAGCAACTTTGAAAAAATCAGCGACAAAAGAGTTGACACACATCACCTATTCGTCGATTTTAAGGCCTCATTTGAAAGGGAGCTGCCTATATGCCGCTATGTATGAAATTGGTTTCTCCGCAAAACCTTCACGGCTGTGCAAAATTATTTTGAACAATAACATCAGCTCAGTCAGTATTGGCAAGGACCTCTCTGAACCCTTCAAACATAGACAAGGTTTCTAACAGGATGATCTATATCGTGCGATTTCTTTAAGCTGATGCCGTAGAAAATTGTACTGACCGCAGAATTTTACCGCTCTGCAACAATATTCTATAAAAGCATGCAATTTTTGGAGTATCCTGTTGTCATTGATATCATCGGCCTGAGCACCAGCGCCGAAAGTTTTGCTTACTCCACACTGGGAAGAGAAAGGGAAATGGAGCAGATCTGGGAGTGTTCGAAAGAAAAGTTTTTTGAAGGACCTCTACGCCATGGCGACGGCGAGTATCGAAGAAGATTTAATGATGAGCTATAAGTGCTTTGCGCAGACATCAACATAGTCCAGCGAATTAAAACCAAGTGGCTTGGCTGGCTAGACCGGAACCAGCCTATAGAAACAGAAAAATAGTGCAGCTCCACTCCGCTGGAAAGACCAGGTGGATTACGATTTAAGTTCCCTTGGTGTGACCAAGTAAGTAAGTAAAGGAAGGCAAATATTTGGAATTTTTACGATTTCAAATTCCTTGGCCAACCTTTAAATATTTTTTGATGGGCTTAATATTTTGCACATATAAAAACCTGTACACAGCGATTTAAAAGAAAAATGGAAGGCTACCATCACATCCATTCCAAAAATGATTCGATAGGTATACCAATAAGCTCTTTTAGATGCCATGCTAGCATGAATACTATAAACAGGGCAAATGTGCCCTGGCCAGCCTTTCCTTCACGCGATTCATCAATATTAATTTAGCCTTTCTTTGAAAAAGAGAAACACTAACAGTCTTCAGACCCTGAAAAAGTCAAGTATATCTTCTCTGGTAAGGTTTTTTACTGTCACAGTTTTACTGTTAGTTATGGATAGGCATCGAATTGTACGTTTACTGCCGCAGCTGCAGATGTATTGCGGATGATGAGACCATTTAGCGTCTAGTGTATAAGGGTGATTGTTGAGTCTAAGGACTCTACGAAGTGATTCGAAAGCTGGTGGAGTTAATGCTACTTACCGTTATAAATATTACAATCGGCCGTCGGTGGCCTATGTATCGAGCTGGAAATGCAACCTCTCGGCTCAATCATTTTAAACTAACCTAACTTAACCTCTCTAATAAATAACTACATAACTACAATCCTGAGAATACTAATCACGCCAACGTCAGTGGCGGACCCATGGGGGTCGGTGTTACTGGGGAAGAGTTCCCCCAAAAAGCCGCCAAAGCTCTGTAAATCTGGCAAACAGATATCAATTCTACACTCAAATACATTTTTTTTCCTAGGAAAATCAAAAGAAACCCCTATCTTATATACATTGAAAGTTTCTTCATTATTATAAAAATTCATATAATAAATAGAGGAAAAATTGTCCCTACCTATTGCAAAAAATCGCTCCAATGTTTACCTTCTGAGGAAGTTTTATTTAGTTTCATATCTGGCAAATTGGTAGCCACGACCGTTAATTTTCGCCGATTTTCGAATTACTCTCTCAGGGGCCCGCGATTTGGAGGTATTAAAATATTTTTTTTTAGTTCTGGAGAGTCTTTAGTTATTCCATGTGCAAATTTTAAACCGAATTTCAAAAGCAAGGAATATTGATAATGATTTTTTGCCTGGGCCTGAGGAGACAATAAAAACATCAAACAAAAATGTATGTTTACATGAATCCGAAATCGTAAAGTTTTCGTGGTGACACTGATGAAGGTTCATCTTCAAAAAGTCTTCCAACAATACCACCAACTCTGTATCAACGTCCAGATTATTTAAGCGACTTCGATATCGGTACCGTGAATAATGAGTTTTTGCGATCTGAAGAAGTCAACGAAATAATTCGTCGAGGTCATCAAAAGTATCCTGTTATTTTTCCATGTGATTGTCACGACGAGACATTTCCTACCTCGTTGTTAAACAGAATCTTGCCAAATGGAGAGAAAGTGGAGCATGACTGGTTAATGTGGAGTGCCAGAAGATCTCATAAGCCAATATGATCCGATAATTAGAGATCAATTGGAGAAAGTTAGGGTTTAACAACAGCAGCACAAACGTTTACAAGTTCACTATCTTTCCCCAGACAATCAGAACGAGTTTATTGAAATTTGAGCAAAGCACGTGAGGGAAACTATATTAGATCAAGGCAAGAAAGCCTATTATCGTTGATGCTATGCCTGCTGCTAGTCACGTTGACTACGTTAATTTTGCGCTAACTCCATTTCAATTCGAAAGCAACAAATTTTAAAATTCAAGAACGGTTTCTGGCATTCGTGAATTGCAACCAAAAAACTGGTCAGAAAAGCGCTGATCTAATTCGCCATACTTGATTGAAGATTGTCGTGCACAAGGACACTATAACGGCGCCAATATGAAAGAAGTTTACAACGGAGCACTACGTCATATTCTCGACAAAAACTCGAATGCTGATTACTCGCCTTGTGCAACCCAAAGTCTAAATTTATGTGGTGTTGATGCTGCCGAATGTTGTACGGCTGCAATTACTCTCTTCGGAGTTGTACAAAAATATTTTACTATTTTCAGCAGCACTCCACAATGATGGGATATCCTCAACAAAAAATCTACCGAGCTCTCTTCATAGTCTTTCAGCCAAATTTGACTGCGCAACCATACGGCGATATTATCGGCATTCTCAAGTACATCAACAAGTTCGAGTGTATCTTGCTGTCCTCAATTTGGTTCAAAATACTGGAACGTGGTCCTCCAAGCTAGAGACGCCACCACAGATGTTGAGGTCCGACATCTAGATGCCTTATTAGCTGATTTGACGTAGATGAGGAACCAATGGGAAACAATTTGAAACGAATGCAAAACAGTTGCTATTCAATTGAACATCTCGCCAAAGTTTCCGGACATTCGAAAAAGGAAACCCAAAAGACGTTCTGAAGATAATTTAAATGAGATGATGACGGATGATTCAGAGTCTGATTTTAAAAAGAATATTTTCCTGGTGATCGTTGATTCGATAATCACTACTGATAAGCATTACTGAACGATTTACAGCTCTGAGAAATTTGAGCGAGACGTTTTCATTTTTGTGGCAATTTGAAGACATGGATGAAAGTACGGTTGGGACGAGCGCAGCAAAATTTGTCGAAAAATATAAGTTGGACGTTTCTCAAAGCTTTGAATGTGAAATAATTCACTTGAAACACATTTACGAAGCAAATTTTGATAAAGGTCTGTCACAATTGGAATTGCCAAACGCCATTTACATATGTTCAAAATCTGTATACGATTTTCCCCAACATTTGTTTGCACTATACCTGTCACTGTAGCTAGTGCAGAATGTTCGTTTAGCGTCCTTTCAAGAATCAAAAACTTTCATAGATCGTATTCATCTTAAGAGCGAGTTTCAGGACTTGCCATGCTTTATGTTGAATCCGTTTTGGCAAGATAGTTAAATTTTGACATTATTATAAAAATTTTGCAGCGGCAAAAGCAAGTAAATCCACTCTTTGATATCCGAACTTTCTATATTGAATAATTAAAATTTATATTAATAATTAATTTATCAGATATGTATTAAAATGTTATCAAATAACTAGAAAAGATTATTTGAAACAATATGTGGCTGTTAAAAGAGAATTTCGTTTCTACGTTACAATAAAATAGTATAAATAGTAAATATTCTGTGTTAATTTTATTGTCAGCCCTTAGTCCAAAAATAATTTAGTTGATGTGGCAAACATTTTTTTTGATGTAATCCATCAATAATGATTCATGAATGAGACGTCATTAATTCAAGTTAATAAAATGTATTAGTGGATTTTTTATAGGGGCCCGTAAATTGTTTAGTCCGGTCCCGGATTTTCTCTCTACGGCCCTGATTCTAGGTGCATTATTTATTAAATAATCAGGGTTTTTGTGATTTCCAAAATGTTTTATATATAAAAAGTGGGCGTAGTTATCATACGATTTCGCTCGTTTTCAATACCATTCTTTTCTGGGTCCAGATAAGCTCGTGTACCAAATTTGGTGAATATATCTCAATATTTAATCAAGTTATTGTGTTAACGGTCAGATGGACAGACGGACGGACGGACATGGCTCAATCAAATTTTTTTCGATACTGATGATTTTGATATATGGAAGTCTATATCTATCTCGATTCCTTTATACCTGTACAAGCAACCGTTATCCAATCAAAGTTATAATATCCTGTGTACAAGTACAGCTGGGTAAAAAAAATAGGGTATAGAAAAATGAAAAAACAATATAAAAATCAAAGAATTTATAAAAATTTCCCTAGCAACCTTTTTTTTATTCCTTCATATTTCATTTGCTAAAAAAATGCAAAATGTAAATTTCTAAAAGTAGAATAAGACTGAAGGTACCTGGAATGCGCATGTGAATATAAGTAAAAAAAAAAGTAAGGAACGCTAAGTTCGGGTGCAACCGAACATTACATACTCAGCTGAGAGCTTTGGAGACATTATGAGGGAAAATCACCATGTAGGAAAATGAGCCTAAGGTAACCCTTGAATGTGTTTGTATAACATGGCCATAAAATGGAAGGTATTAAAGAGTATTTTAAAAGGGAATGTGCCACAGTTCTATAGGTGGACGCCTTTTCGACAAATCGCCATAAAGGTGGACCAGGGGTGACTCTATAATGTGTTTGTACGATATGGGTATCAAACTAATGGTTTTAAGGATGGTTTTAAAGGGGAGTGGCTCATATTTGTATATGTGAAAGCGTTTTCGAGATATCGACCAAAGTGTGGACCAGGGTGACCCAGAACATCATCTGTCGGGTACCGCTTTTCATTTCGCCATGCAAAACTTTTTCATTTTCTTCTACTCTATGGTAGGCGTCACACCCATGTTATAAAGTTTTTTCTAAAGTTATATTTTGCGTCAAAAAACCAATCCAATCACCATGTTTCATCCCTTTTTTCGTATCTGGTATAGAATTATGGCATTTTTTCATTTTTCGAAAATTTCAATATCGAAAAAGTGGATGTGGTCTCATAGTCACAATTCGCCCATTTTTAATACCAAGTTAAAGTGAGTTCAGATAAGTACGTGAACTAAGTTTAGTAAAGATATATCGAGTTTTGCTCAAGTCATCGTGTTGACGGCCTGGCGGAAGGACACACGGTGGACTGTGTATAAAAACTGGGCGTGGCTTCAACCGATTTCGCCAATTTTCATAGAAAACAGCTATCGTCATAGAAGCTATGCCCTTACCAAATTCCATAAGGATTGGTGAATTTTTGTTCGTTTTAAGGCATTAAAAGTATTAAAAAGAAATTAAATAAAAAAGGGCGGAGCCCCACCCATTTTGAAATTTTCTTTTATTTTTGTATTTTGTTGAACGATATCATTACTGAAGTTGATTGTTGACGTAATTTACTTATATACTGTAAAAATTTTTTTTGTTGTTAAAATTTGACTTTAGAATTTTTTTTTAAAGTGGGAGTGTTCGTAATCCGATTTTGCTAATTTTTATTTGGGACATGTATAGTAACAGGAGTAACGTTCCTGCCAAATTTCATCATGATATCTTAAACGACTGCCAAATTACAGCTTGCTAAACTTTTAAATTACCTTCTTTTAAAAGTAGGAGGTGCCTCGCCCATTTTCCAAAATTTTCTATTTTGCGTCATAGGTCAACCAACCTGCCAAGTTTCGTCTCTTTACCGTCCTTGGTAATTTTTTAAATAGCGACCTTAGATGAGTGCCCAGGAACTTACATACCAAATTTCATTAACATCCATCAAATTTACTCAAGTTACCGTGTTTAGGGACAGACGGATGGACGGACGACATGGCTAAATAAATTTCTTTTTTCGCCCAGATCATTTTGATATATAGAAGTCTATATCTATCTCGACTAGTTTATGCCCTTACGGGGTACCGTTATGCGAACAAAATTAATATACTCTGGGAGCTCTGCTCAGCTGAGTATAATAAATACATTTGTACCATTTGCCCCGAACCAACCGTGGAATGCTCCGTAGCAGTTATTGTAAAGAGCGGGTGGAAAATAATCACCTTCGCCTCCGTTTAAGATGACCGAAACGATTTCCCTCTAGAATATAAATTCTACCTGAAAACTGGTTTCCGGTTCGCCCATTTGGTTCGGACAGATATTGGCCCGGGCTTTAAACGTTCCATTTTTCGTCGAATTTCGGGTAAGATTTTAGAATTTGATGCTTTATGGATCTTTTAATGTTTAAACTTTGAGTTGGATATGAAAACATCCGTTAATAAATATCTGAAACTGCTATGTAACTGTATTTTTATGAACAATGTATGCACTTCTTTTCATTGCCAAATACATGGAAAAAAGCGAAAGATGCTACTCAAATTTGTATGCGTATTTGTATTTTTCGCTTTTATATGTACAGTGGGCGCGGTAATCAACCGATTTTGAAAAGGAAAGATGGCTATTGATAAAAAAACATTATGTTAATCCGGTTTAGATGTCGATGCAAAGATTTTCAAAAGATTCGAGCGGCTCTAGTAGGCCACGCCCGTCTTTTCAAAATTGTTAAATACAGTTTCTAAGTCAACCTTGCGAAGTTGACCATATACAATTTTGGCATTGTAGCTTTATAAATGACGGATAAATTCCGTTAAGTATTGGATTATCACAGAGTTATATTACATTTTGTTATAATATTTATTTTTTGCAGTAGTATTAGTCGTGGTTAGAAGAAGTAGTGTGTTAAATTGCATTACGATATGTTAGACCGATCAATGAGCAATGCTAACTTAAATTTATTTTCTTGAGACTACCGATTTTTTCGATTCACTTAAGTATCATTAAAAGAAAAAAAAAAAAAAATAACCCGCTAGGCGCTACCACCGATCAACTCGGTAGTGGCTACTAGTGACGTGCGTTATTACACTACAAAGTATTGTACAATGTAGTATAATTGATAAATACCTTGTATATGTTGTGCAAACGAAGAAGTTGTAAAGTAAATGTTGTGCTGTTGTCAAACAGATGATTGTAGATGTTGTGTCGTTCTGGTTTGATCACTCTACACACAACATCGCATGTTCGTTCTACTATGTTGTATTGGGAACTACACAACATGCATTCATTTCTCTCTCTCATATACGCAAATACTTATTGTACTTATAGTGTGCTTGATCGTTGCAACGCATGGCAAATTGTTTTGTGGAAAAGTAAAGAGTTTGTGGTAAAATTTCTGTGAAATTTTATATTATATTTGTGAAAATGAATAACAATGACATTAAAGCTAAAATCCTGTCAGGTGTTTATAAAATAAATATAAAGCGAGGAAGAAGCAAAGTTTGGGATTATTTCGGCCATATTATTAATGATGGAAATAATGAAATCCCAAACTTTATTGCATGCAAAATATGCAATAGCGTTTACAAATACTCAAAGTATGCGCTGTCAAATATGTCGAAGCACAAGTGCTTCGTTGGAGCACAAAATGAAGAAGGAGTAATACAAGTTGAGGTGAATGGAGATACCAAGAAAAGATGCACAGAAGTTTTGGCAGAATGGGTGACGGGTGACATTCGCCCTTATGCGCTGGCTCAGGATCGTGGCCTTAAAGAATTTATCAAATTCATACTCGAGGTTGGACATAACCATGGATCTAATGTAAATGTGGAAAACCTCTTGCCGCACCCCACTACAATTTATAGAAATGTTGAGCAAAGGTTTAAAATACATTTTTCAATTTTAAAAACCAATGTAACAGCGGTAGCTGAGACTGGATATGTGCTAACAAGCGATATATGGACGGACAATTTCCTAAAAATGTCTTTCCTCGCCGTAACAATCCATTACATAAAGGACAGTTCATCGAAAAATAAGTTGCTTGGTATAAAATCCATGAAAGGCCTCGCTAATACAAGTAAGTTACTATATATTTAAGAATGCAAATGATAATAGAGCAAGTGTAGATATTTTATGAAAATTCATGTTTTTCGGGACATCATTAAAATATTTTTAAAAATATATTACACTGTGGAACATTTTTGATGTCATCGAGTACAAACTCCTTCTCGTGAGGAATTTCTTGAAGTTCTTATCGAAAGTAAACAAAACTCTATTTGGGTTTTTGCTATTTTATTTAAGAATATATTTCTTTATGTTTAAATACGCACCTCACCCCCCATATTTTTCATTAAAAACTAGCTCTATTAAAGACGAATACATAATAATTGAAAATATCATACAACTTACTCATTTACTATTATTAAATAGGTGCTAATATTAAAGAAAAGGTGGTTAGTTTGCTTTCCGAATTCAATTGTTCCTTAAACAGTAAGGTCGTAGTCGTGACTGACAGAGTAAGTAATATGATTGCTGCATTTAAAAAAGATAATAATATTCACTGCATTAGCCACTTGATTCACAACACTGTGGAAAAATGTATAAAGAAGACGACGCAAATTGATGAACTCATTTCTTTATGTGCAAAGCTGGTAAAATATTTAAAAAAATCAGGCTTGAACGCAGAATTAGAAACATCTTTAAAAAGCTTTTGTACAACCCGATGGAATTCGGTATACTATACTATTTGCTCGATTGCTAAAAATTTTGCAGCCATTCAAGATAAATTATTAGAAAAGGATCTAGTAGAAAAATATAGTATCATAAAATTATACAATTTAGAGAATTTAATGAAAATTTTAAAGGTTTTCAAGGATGCCCCAGATGATCTTGAAGGTTCGCTATATCCAACTATACATTTAGTTTATGCGAATATAGAGCATTTGAAATCATCTCTTTCCATAGAAGACGATGATCCATCCCTAATAAAGGAATTTAAAATAAATTTACAGGAAACGATAACGTCCTTAATAGATCCAAATATCACAATGTACCACAAATTAGGATTATTTCTTTTCCCTCCTGCAAATAAATTAACCCAGTTCAGTTTAGATGAATCTGAGGAAATTATTAATTATTGTAAATCCCTTTTGACACCTTATGCATACAATATTACTTTACCTGTAAATTCTACTGCAACAAATTCTTCCAGAATGTTTTCTTTATTTGGAAAGCACATAAGTCCTTCAGAAACAACTGCCAACTCAAGTGTTTCAGCAATTCATAGCGAAATATTAAAGTACAAAAACATTAATGTAACATTATATGATGACTTTAATATATTGCAGTGGTGGAATGAGCATAAAAATGAATTTCCTCTTTTGTTTACATTAAGTTGTCGCATTCTAGCTATCCCTGCAAGTAGTGCACCCTCTGAAAGAGTATTTTCAATTGCTCGAACAATACTAACCGATAAAAGATCTCAAATGACAAAGAATTCAAAGTCATTTAATGAAATAATGTTTGTCAATATAAACTCAAAAGACTGATTAGACTATCATTTTTTTACGAATTTTATTTTAAGTTATTGACTAATTAATATGAAAAAACAAATGTGTTACTTTTTTATATACAAAATATGCATCAAACTAATGTGAATCTTAGCGATTTATGAAATCAATTTATATGTGTTATTTTTTGTTTGTTTATATGTACATTCAATGTACTACATTGTACAATGCACATACGTTTTTATATATTTTTATTAAAATGAAATACTTTTATTATATTATTTTATTATTACAGTTATTTATTAATTAATAACAAAATGTGATTTATGTTCCTTTTTTAATATTCGAAACATGTACCAATCTAATGTGAATCAAAGCAATTTATGAAATCGAGTTATGTAAAATTTTTATTTATTTTTATGTTATGTTAAAATGAATACCTTTGAAAAATTAGTATTTTTTACTATTCACCTTTTCTGGTATAAATACAAAATTTTTCCATCCCAAAAACAAATAAATTTGTCTTTTTATTCTATTTTACTGCAGTCAGACAAAAATAGTATTCTACAAATACTCACTACATCTGTTTGAAATGAAATACTACTTTGTATTGTGCAACTTGTATGTAGTATTGTAAGTTGATACAACTCAACTACACACAACCTACGAGAGTAGAGCACAACATCTACAAATACAACATAAATGAAAACGCGCACTCAAACTTACTCAAAAACGAAATCATGACCAACTTGCACGATGTTGTGTACCAATGCACGTGTATAGTGGCTACCGAAGAAATCGGATTTGTTCGTGAAGTTCTCCCCCCAAAATGCCTCTCTGGATCCGCCCATGCCAAAATACAGTATTCAATTTGCTTGTAGTAGGGTTTCGTTTGGGTATATTTGTATGAATTTATGCTAATACCGTCTATTCATAAGTCGCCTCATTTTTACTAATCTTTACCAGCGAAAAGCAAACGAAAAACGTTTGTGAGCGTTTTAATGTTCAAAGCATGATTTGGGGAATAAGCACGAATTGTTTAAATTAATTCTTGCATAAATGTTTGCATGCTTTTCACATCAGTAATCCGTACATGTATATATATTTATATTAGGGCGGGTCAAATGGTATGGGGAAAATCCGATTTTGACATTTATGTTCATGTATTTTGTTTGTGAGAGCCGATATTCGGTTTGGGATATAAAATTTTCTAACAAAATTAGGGAGGCTCGAAATTCATTTCAAGCCTATGGCTCCATGGAGTCTCCTTGTTTTTCTGTACTTATGTCAACAGGTATAATATTTATTTGAAAGATACCGTTGTGTGTAGGGCTTGTAGCTCATATAAAGTAAAACTTACGCAAGGAATTAGTATAAGCCATAACGTGGTATATAACAACTTTATTATAAGACTGATGGAAGAACAAAAAATAAGGATAACTTACATAAGTCTTCAGATAGTGTGGAATGTAGAGTTTACATATTTCATGGGTGCTTCAAAAAGACAAAAAGTAGATTTATTATTTTGCAAATAACAAACCATTTACCTCAAATATATTACGAAGCCTTATAGAATATAGAGGAGTTTTATTTATCATGTATCCCTTTTAAATTAAAACACAGTTAGAATCTGCTAACTATTTTTTTTTATTAATAAAATTTGAGTAAAAATTTATTAAAATTTTTTATTCTGCTATGTATTTTATGAAAAAAATTAATAAAACGCATAGAAAGTTATCTTAAGCTTTTACCTATTTTCTTAAAAATTTGTATTTATGCTTTTTTACCTTTTTGTTTTTGTCAATCTAGCCTTTCTTCTGAAAAATTTCTGGCAACACTGTTCGTAGGTGACGTGCAATAATGTTAATGGCGCTAACGTCAAATTACATTAATGCGCTTTTAAAAGAGAACTAATATGAATTACACTAATTCCAAATCCGAATGAGAACTAATGTCAATAGATTTAATTACGCTTTGATACTATTTAATGCCGCCCACGCAAAAAGGAGTTGGGAGTAATAAGGCCATTATTTGCGTTGCGATTGTTAGTTCAAATCTTGCGCTGAGCTGGCCAAATTTAATTTTTTTTGTTTGCTTTATTCCCATAATATCTGGAAAGTGTCGATTTTAATTGCAAATTTTCTTTTCATATTACGAGAACATATCAAGAAATTTTTCGAAAAAAATTCATAAATAAAAAAAGAGCGCCGCAGGGTAAAATTTGCTTTTAAAAATAGAGCGATTTCTTATTCCAAATTTGCTATTCATATTACAATACGATATTAAGATACTTTTCGAATAAATTCCAAAAATTGAAAGAAAGCGCAGCAGGTGAAAATTCATATTATAATGATACCGCAATTTTTTTTTTTAAATTTTCTAATCATATTACGATACGATGTTAAGATACTCAAATATTTTCTATTCCAAATATAAAACGTAATTTTTCAATTATAGAAAAAAAAAAACAAATAAACAATAACTATCATAACAAGTAAGGAAGGCTAAGTTCGGGTGTAACCGAACATTACAAACTCAGCTGAGAGCTTTGGAGACAAAATAAGGGAAAATCACCATGTAGGAAAATGAACCTAGGGTAACCCTGGAATGTGTTTGTACGATATGGGAATCAAATGAAAGGTGCTAATGAGTATTTTAAAAGGGAGTGGGCCTTAGTTCTATAGGTGGAAGCCATTTCGGGATGTCGCCATAAAGGTGGACCAGGGGTGACTCTAGAATGTGTTTGTACGATGTGGGTATCAAATGAAAGGTGGTAATGAGTATTTTAAAAGGGAGTGGACGTTAGTTCTATAGTTGGACGCCTTTTCGAGATATCGTCATAAAGGTGGACCAGGGGTGACCCTAGAATGCGTTTGTATGATGTGGGAATGAAATGAAAGGTGCTAATGAGTATTTTAAAAGGGAGTGATCCTTAGTTCTATGGGTGGACGCCTTTTCGAGATATCGCCAAAAAAAAGTGGAACAGGGGCGACTCTAGATTGTGTTTGTACGATATGGGTATCAAATGAAAGGTTTTAATGGGTATTTTAAAAGGGAGTGGGCCTTAGTTCTATAGGTGGACGCCTTTTCGAGATATCGCCATAAAGGTGAACCAGGGGTGACTCTAGAATGTGTTTGTACGATACGGGTATTAAATGAAAGGTGCTAATAATTATGTTAAAAGGGAGTGGGCCTTAGTTCTATAGGTGGACGCCTTTTCGAGATATCGCAATAAAGGTGGACCAGGGTCGACTCTAGAAGGTGTTTGTACGATGTGGGTATCAATTGAAAGGTGGTAATGAGTGTCTTAAAATTGAGTGGGCCTTATTTCTATAGGTGGACTCCTTTTCGGATATCGTCATAAGGTGGACCAGGGATGACTCTAGAATGTTTTTGTACGATATGGGTATCAATGAAAGGTTTTAATGGGTATTTTAAAAGGGAGTGATCCTTAGTTCTTTAGGTGGACGCCTTTTCGAAATATCGCCATAAAGGTTGACCAGGGGTGACTCTAGAATGCGTTTGTACGATGTGGGTATCAAATGAAAGGTGGTAATGAGCATTTTAAAAGGGAGTGGGCCTTAGTTCCATAGATGGCTGCCTTTTCGAGATATCGCCATAAAGGTGGACTAGGGATGACTCTAGAATGTGTTTGTACGATTTGGGAATCAAATGAAAGGTGCTAATGAGTATTTTAAAAGGGAGTGATCCTTAGTTCTTTAGGTGAACGCCTTTTCGAGATGTCGCCATAAAGGTGGACCAGGGATGACTCTAGAATGTGTTTGTACGATATGGGAATCAAATGAAAGGTGCTAATGAGTATTTTAAAAGGGAGTGATCCTTAGTTCTATAGGTGGACGCCTTTTCGAGATATCGCCATAAAGGTGGACCAGGGGTGACTCTAGAATGTGTTTGTATGATGTGGGTATCAAATGAAAGGTGGTAATGAGCATTTTAAAAGGGAGTGATCCTTAGTTCTATAGGTGGACGCCTTTTAGAGATATCGCCATAAAGGTGGACTAGGGATGACTCTAGAATGTGTTTGTACGATGTGGGTATCAAATGAAAGGTGCTAATAATTATGTTAAAAGGGAGTGGGCCTTAGTTCTATAGGTGGACGCCTTTTCGAGATATCGCAATAAAGGTGGACCAGGGATGACTCCAGAATGTGTTTGTACGATATGGGGATCAAAAGAAAGGTGTTAATGAGTATTTTAAAAGGGAGTGGGCCTTAGTTCTAATGGTAAACGCCTTGGGGTGACTCCAGAATTTGCTTGTACGATATGGGTATCAAATGAAAGGTGTTAATGAGTATTTTGAAAGGGAGTGGGCCGTAGTACTATAGGTGGACGCCTTTTCGAGATGTCGCCATAAAAGTGGACCAGGGGTGACTCTAGAATGTGTTTGTACGATGTGGGTATCAAATGAAAGGTGGTAGTGAGCATTTTAAAAGGGAGTGATCCTTAGTTCTATAGGTGGACGCCTTTTAGAGATATCGCCATAAAGGTGGACCAGGGGTGACTCTAGAATATGTTTGTACGATGTGGGTATCAAATGAAAGGTGCTAATAATTATGTTAAAAGGGAGTGGGCCTTAGTTCTATAGGTAGACACCTTTTCGAGATATCGCAATAAAGGAGGACCAGGTATGACTCCAGAATGTGTTTGTACGATATGGGGATCAAAAGAAAGGTGTTAATGAGTATTTTAAAAGGGAGTGGGCCTTAGTTCTAATGGTAAACGCCTTGGGGTGACTCCAGAATTTGCTTGTACGATATGGGTATCAAATGAAAGGTGTTAATGAGTATTTTGAAAGGGAGTGGGCCATAGTACTATAGGTGGACGCCTTTTCGAGATGTCGCCATAAAAGTGGACCAGGGGTGACTCTAGAATGTGTTTGTACGATGTGGGTATCAAATGAAAGGTGGTAATGAGCATTTTAAAAGGGAGTGATCCTTAGTTCTATAGGTGGACGCCTTTTAGAGATATCGCCATAAAGGTGGACCAGGGGTGACTCTAGAATATGTTTGTACGATGTGGGTATCAAATGAAAGGTGCTAATAATTATGTTAAAAGGGAGTGGGCCTTAGTTCTATAGGTGGACGCCGTTTCGAGATATCGACATAAAGGTAGACCAGGGGTGATTCTAGAATACGTTTGTACGGTATGGGTTTCAAATTAAAGGTGTTAATGAGGGTGTTAATGTAAATGTATATGTGAAGATTTTTGGAGATATCGACCAATATGTGGACCAGGGTGGCCCAGAACATAATCTGTCGGGTACCGCTAATTTATATATATATGTAATACCACGATATTTTTCCTGCCAAGATTCCACAGGCTTTTGATTTCGCCCTGCAAGACTTTTTCATTTTCTTCCACTTAATATGGTAGATGTCACACCCATTTTACAAAGTTTTTTTCTAAAGTTATATTTTGCGTCAATAAACCATTCCCGTTACCATGTTTCATCCCTTTTTTCATATTTGGTATATAGTTATTGCATTTTTTCATTTTTCGTAATTTTCGATATCGAAGAAGTGGGCGTGGTCATAGTCGGATTTCGGCCATTTTTTATACCAAGATAAGGTGAGTTCAGATAAGTACGTGAACTAAGTTTAGTATAGATATATCGATTTTGCTCAAGTTATCGTGTTAACGGCCTAGCGGAAGGACAGACGGTCGAGTGTGTATAAAAACTGGGCGCGGCTTCAACCGATTTCGCCCATTTTATGGAAAACAGTTATCGTCATAGAATCTATGCTCCTACCAAATTTCACAAGGATTGGTAAATTTTTGTTCGACTTATGGCATTAAAAGTTGTCTATACAAATTAAATGAAAAAGGGCGGAGCCACGCCCATTTTAAAATTTTCTTTTATTTTTGTATTTTTTTGCACCATATAATTACTGGATTTGAATGTTGACATAATTTACTTATATCCTGTAAAGATATTAAATTTTTGTTAAAATTTCACCTTCAAAAAATTTTTTTTTTTAAAAAGTGGGCGTGTTCGTATTCCGATTTTACTAATTTTTATTTAGCACACATATAGTAATATGAGTAACGTTCCTGCTAAATTTCATCATGATATCATCAACGACTGCCAAATTACAGCTTGCAAAACTTTGAAATTACCTTCTTTTAAAAGTGGCGGTGCCACGCCCATTGTCCAAAATTTTACTAATTTTCTATTCTGCTTCATAAGGTCAACCCACCTACCAAGTTCCATCACTTTAACCGTCTTTGGTAATGAATTATCGCACCTTTTCAGTTGTTCGAAATTTTCGATATCGAAAAAGTGAGCGTTGTTATTGTCCGATTTCGTTCATTTTAAATAGCGATCTGAGATGAGTGCCCAGGAACTTACATGCCAAATTTTAGTAAGATACCCTAAAGTTTGCTAAATTTTTCGTGTTTATGGACAGACGAACGAACGGACATGGCTAAATGAATTTCTTTTTTCGCCCAGATCATTTTGATATATAGAAGTCTATATCTATCTCGATTAGTTTATGCCGTTACGGATTACCCTTGTGCGAACAAAATTAATATACTCTGTGAGCTCTGCTCAGCTGAGTATAAAAATCATTGTTCTGGTCTTGAGCTCGAATAGAACTTTGAATCTAGAGAAATATAAAATATCCAAAATGTGAATAAACTCGCCAACGCAAAAATTTATGGATTACGGATATGGCGTTTAACCATATGGTTGACCATGGTAATGTTACGACAAAGGCGTTATTCTATTTGAGATCACAGCGTCACACTTTTATTGCATACAATCAAAGAACTTTATTTACTCGTAATCATTAAAATATATTTGCACATTATACAAGGAAAAATATTGCTATTTCGACTGCTGTGTGGAATATAAAAATACCTCAACTGCTGTTTGTAGCACGCGCTATCTCAAAATAATTCGAAATTCTGCATTCAGTCGAGTTAGGGTGATATTTCACTCAACAGTTAATTTATAAAAACACAATTCAATTACTATAACTATATCACAGACATTAAAAAGGCGTTAACCTTTGGATGTGTTACATCTGTAAATAGACTCGGAAGACATCCTAACGCACAACCACCCTGTACCACCGCACACAGTTGTCCTCTCATAACGCCCCCTGCACCAGAATCTCCAAAACACGGATCGTTTCCATTATATCCAGCACATATAATTGTTTCTGGTAATTTTCGAGGTGTCTCTTTGCTCAGGAAAAGTTGCTGGCAGTACGTTCTGTCTATTATAGGCGATTCAGTAGTTTTGAGATGATTATTAGGTTTCCGTATTGATGTACTTGAGGAACCCCATCCACTAATTTGCAGACCTAAGCCCGGTCCTAGTGTTTGCTGACAAAGAGGTATTGATTTTACTCTAGTAGTCGGAATAAAAGGTTCATCCACTTTAGCTACAGCTATATCCATGTATTTTGATCTAGGATTGCGGTTGAGACCATGCACTTCACGCACTTTGCGTTTTTGTCCCCTATTTGTGTATAAATCACTTAAAAACGTTACGCCAGCTAGAAGAATGATATCCGCCAACTCTCGACTTTCAAAGCAATGCGCAAGCGTTACCACCGAATTCTCATTGACTAAGGCACCGGCGCAAACATAGCAATAGTTTTCAAAAATTGCTACCGTATGTGGGGTCAGCTCGATATCTATATCTACGCCATTTCTAACGCGAAATTGCGTATTCGTGTTTGTCAAATTGCATCTCAGCACGAGACAGAGGATCGCAAAATAAATGTGCGAATTCATTTTAGCTGAAGACCTTTTGCACTACTTTTTAAATATAAAGTACTACGTGATAAATTTTGTGGGCGCTATTTATACCCAATTGAGTCTTGTGAACAAACGATAAGCAAACATTTTTTTCTTATAGATTTCAGGAATACTTCTTATTCAAGGAATTTATGCATATTCCAAAGAAATGAACTGAGCTCAGTTTTATCAAAACACGTGCTTTATTTTTTTAAAAGAAAATTTCCTAGTAAGTGTTTGCGTATATGGTATTCGCAGAGTTGAATTGTGTTATTATTTTGAAATGTGTACAAGGACTGTTTGTTTTTTTTTTTTGTTTTAATAAATACAAAAAAGTATAATGAGTACACTTAATTAGATTTATCTGTTTCCAAACAGCGAGAAGCACACAGTGATAAACCAAAGAAAAAATATACTTGGTTTCTTTATACGGCGAAATCCAATACTCCCCTGAAAAACTTATCTTTTGAAATGTTCTTGAAATGGTTCGGAAAACAATGAACAGATTCGACTATATTTAAAAAATATGATTCCCGAAACATTTTTCTTTGGCACTTTTTCGACACAATTTAGGTATAAAATACACCGAAACTAATTTTATGGGCTATCGTATCGTTCAATCATGAAGTTCAGAAAAAATATATAAACATTTTATTAGTTGTACAAAAGATATTCTTCAAGACAAGAAATAATGTATATTTCTCCAACTATTTCCTCACCTTCGGCATCCCAGAAAATACATAATGGTTGGAAAATATAAAAGTTGTGAACAATTTGAACGCCAGGTAAGTCAAACTCTCATGAAATACCTGGATACGGTTTCAAAATCCTCTATCGTAACGTATTTGAAGATGTTGACGATCATAGCTGATGTTGAATGTTGTAATCGCAGGTGTATATCGGTCAAGTTTGTTTGCGAATTACCTTTGGTTCATATAGCTCACTTCCGCATGCTTTCTTCCCGTGATGAAATAATGTTGTATCTTATTTTGTATGAGATGTGAATAACAAATGCATGATAATCGCATTCAAAAATCTCTACCAAAACTATTGAAATATAGCTATCATCCGGTGGCAAAATCCTGAGCCAGATAAATAATTTTGCATGTAAATGCAACAACAACGAGTTGAGACAGATAAATGCAGATAGAAGTCTGGTTCAATTTGTGAGCCAGATAATTTGTTTTTTACTTCTTTTTAGTTTGGCAACGCTACCTTTAATAAACGTACTTTTTCAAAAATAGATGTCGCTGCTTAGCCTTTCGCCGTATGAGTTAAATGAAAAACAGCAGCGACATCTGCCTATCACATTTCACGTGTTCCAAAAATTTCACGTCTCTCAATGACCCAGAGCATTCCCGTGAGAATTGAGCGTGAGCTGGAGCTATAAAACTCACTGAAAAACGGCATATGTTCACGAATATGATCAGAAATCATATATTACTCTAAAACATTTAAAGCTCAATTTTACAATGATATCAAATATGAATAAAACGCGTTTCGTAATATCAATCATAAACATTTATTCAAGAATAATTATATTTAGGGTACCTTTTTCTCCCGACGATACATTAATTTTCGAACGGAAAATGCTTTTAAACTTGAAGGTGTCGAAAAAGTTCTAAAGTAACATGCTTCGGGAATCATATCGGAATGACTGCTACCGAATATTTTTTAATTATAGTCGAATCTGTTCATTGTTTTCCGAACCATTTCAAAAATATTTCAAAAGGTAAGTTTGTCAGGGTTGTATTGTATGTGGCCTTTTTAGGAAACCCATTATATTCTTTCTTTTGTTTATCACTGTGTCTTATCGCTGTTTGGAAACAGATAAAGCTAATTAAGTGTACTCATTATACTTTTCTGTATTTATTCAACAAAAATACAGTCTTTGTATACATCTCAAATTAATAACACAATTCAACTCTGCGAATACCATATACGCAAACAATTACTAGGAAATTTTCTTTTGAAAAACTAAATCAAGTGTTTAGTTAAAGCTGAGCTCACTTCATTTCTCTGGAATATGCATAAATTCCTTGCATTTTTTTGTGTTTATATAAATAGAGCAAAATGAAATATCACTTCTGCAAACACTCAAATGGAAAATTTCCACAACATTGTTTACTAACTAATTTTTTGGGTGTACAAAATAAAGTTGTGCAAATTTTCCAGAAGTAATATCTCAATTTGTCATAAGGTCTGCCAATCAAGTGTAACAGCGTTATGCAATGCAAAACTCACTGTTGCTCTGAGTCGACTAAGGCCGAGCTTATCTTCTAATTTGTAGATTTGCACGTTTCTCAAATACATTTACGCTCTTTTCAAATACAGTTGAAAAATGTGTGGATGACCTTAAGATTTTCAGTATATGACTTTCAAATGAGATCAGACGGAGCAAACTACCATCAGACCAGGAATTATTCAGTTTTGGGGTAGCTATTTCAAGCCCAAAATAAAGACATCCAAGCTGAACTCCTCAAAATATGTATGTATGCGAAAGCGTTCAATAATGCAACGACTTACGGAGGGTAATGACAATTCTTGCAGAGAGACAAACTGGCCTGGCTTTTTTTAAAGGCTAGCTCTTTGAAGCTGAGATATATAAATCAATTTATCTTCATTCCATTACAAGTTCCCTCCCAAAAACTAAAGACCGTATAGTCCATCCCCATTACCGTTAAAAAAAACTGAAGACCGCTTATTCTCGGCACCGGAGCATGCCATTTGTATGGACAGGTCTACCCTGAAAGCTCCCCATTCGCCAACATCAACATCGAAGGGACTTGCTACAATGTCTCAGCTATGGCGTTATTTATCAATTGACTTCTTGAAGGCAGGACTGTACCAACGAACCTTTTTGTCGTGTTCTAAGTAACAAAAGACCTTGCATATGAGTTGCGAAGTGGTGGTTAATCGTGGATATCTGGGTAACCTTTACAGGGCAAAGTTTTGAAAAAACCTACGGAATATTTTTCAGGATACTTAAGTGCGATTGATAACTGGACCTCGGGTTGCGAAAGTAGCACTCATTACTCATAGGGCGTTTAGGATTTGTTCGTGAAAGATAAAATGCCGAATGTTTTTAGGTCGGTTTCTCAGAAAACAAGTACTTTAAATTAGGAAAGGATAAAACCAAACTATTGAGTATTATCCACGTACTAGCAATGTGGTATCTTAAGGGTACTTCCCGGGCATATGCGAAAAGGTGGAAATAGAAATGCGAAAGAGCTAGAAATAGCTAGCTAAATACGGTGCTTCCTCGAAACATTTTCCCTTAGACGTTCTGAGCAGATTTGGCGATATTAAAAGAAAGCGAGAGTTGCACATGATTGAACAAAGAGGAAAGGCACGGAACAGAGTGCGGATCTGCAAAGTGTCGTAGATTATATGAAGGTCTTACGACCTTAGACTAACAAAGTTACTCTTATCACTAAGAAGGGAGGGATTTAGGCCTATGCTTAGTGTTTTGATTGGACACTGCCTTCTTGCGTAACATGCTTTTAAATAAGGCCTAATCAGTAATAGCAGCTATATGAAGTACGGATCGCAGGGAAAAACGATCGAGCACGTACTATTCTCATTTTTTGCGCTCACTAGGCTAAGGCTCCAGCTATAAGTCATTACACAGCTATCATATCGAGGAGCAGTATGTAGCATATGTTCTACAAATCATTGATTATTTGTCAAGAGGTCGGAGATTCTGATTTTTGAAAGTATTTTTTCAGTTTGATCCTTAAGCAAGTTTCTGGCAATACCATGGACGTATTTAGTCTACGTGTAATCCTCTAACCTAACCCAGGGCGCGCTCTTGGCTATGTGTCTTATATATTTTCATTGGGGATGGGGATTTGGAAATAATCATTGCTCTGTATTTCATCCCACATTATGCACCTTTCTTTCAGTCCTTTATGGTATAACAGTTTCCATATAACCATTTTAATTGACCTATATTTCATCCCTCATCTTCCCTTTCCTTCGTCATTTTTTTTTTGCTTCCTCTTCCTACTTATTGCTTCCGACCCTATCAAAATTCTATTATGAGTAATCCTCTTATTTCCTTTACTCTAAGTCTTAACTCTCTCTAACGCTCCCTTGTGAATAATCTCAATCTCCCTTTGAATATTTCCCTTCTTTCCACTTCCTCCCTTAGGTATGGTTCTCCTTGACTACATTTCGTCCTTTATCATCGCTTCCTTTCCCCTTCCTTCCTCTTCCTACTTATTGCTTCCGTCTTTTTCATTATATTTTTCTCTCACTCTATAAATATTTCTTTAGTCTCTGTTGCTCTCAGGCTCTCTCAACATCTCAATTCTTATTTTTTCTTTCAGTTTAGTCTCAATCTCTCTCTTTCAGTATTTCTCTACCTTTTCACTCTATTTCTGGGGTAGTTCTGTTTCCTCTCAAATCTTACGATTGAGTGTAGTACTATTCCGACTTTTAAAAACATATTATCGTCCATTTTATTGTAAGTCCAATTTAAAACAAAGCTGGAGCCCAACCTACTTTCCCAAACAAGAACCTTTTCGTTTAAATATACATATATCGGTGTCATGGGAAAGATTTCACTTCAATCTGATGCGACTTATAAGGCCAAAGTTATGACTGTTTGGAGACTTTACGTTTGTTGGCGGAAAACTTAGGTGTGTTCTGGAAAAATATTTTTCTCATCTATGTAGTGTCTTAGGCTGCCAGCAGGCACATATATGTATATATATTTTCTTAATATCTCAAATATATACGAGAAATTTCATAAAAATTGGTCTAACCCTTTCATAGAGATTCTGCATATTAAACTCCGCTACCTTTCTAAATTATCTCTCGAATAAAATTCTTATATCATGCATAAATTATCTGTTAATTTTAAATAATTTTACTTCTTTCCATAGTTGAAAAATTACATTGATAAATATTTTAACGTTCTCATAAAATATTTAAATGCTCATGGCATTCCGGAACGTACTTTTTAATACGTATTTGCTTTATATCTTAACAAAGAATGCATATAGTTGTATGTATTTACCTGATATCCGGCTTACACAGTTACATACTCACCTACTTAGTACTTAGTTGAATGAATTCACTCGATGACTCGAAGCATTAGATATCTACTTAGCGATATTTCGGAAATTAAAACCAAAATATGCGATAATAAAGTTTTTTATGTATGTATGATTCTAAATTTTGAGGCAAGAAAAAGCTGATTTTAAAATAAAACCCAATTTGCATGCAAAGCTGTAGTGTACGTGTCCCAAAGAAATTAAATAGAAACAAGTAAGGAAAGCTAAGTTCGTATGTAACCGTATATTACATACTCAGCTGAGAGCTTTGGAGACAATATTGTCTTTTTCATGGATACATTCAAATGGTATTACTAAAAAGTGGAGCAACTTGCCTTTGCTAACTTTCCTAAGCTATCAATTCGTTTTATTTGAATATTTTTAACAAAATTTTCATATTTAAAAAAAGAATGCAAATATATATATTGTAACGATTTTGCTGCAAATCCTCTTATTTGCAATCCTCTGCTAAGTTCGAATCACTAAACTGTTGAGTAAATAACTCCAATATTGAATAATGGAAAAATGGCCTTTATTAAAGTACTTCACAATAACACTTATACTTTGCTACTCGCTGGCTTAATAACCAAACTGATTGATAACTCAAATGAAACTCTACTATTGGCCGCCAGATCGCGTGCTTAATCAAACTGATTGATAGCTCAACTCAAACTGAATTTCAGCGCCTCTACATCTGTTGCCTTTTATACCCCTTGGTTTCCTCGTTCGCATTTTTCCAGAATCTACTAGCATTGTCCATGAGCTCTCAAACTTCTCAGCTATAACTAAAATTGCACAATTTTATACATATTTTAGGCGCTTCCAGAATCTACTAGTCCAGTAGCTCTCAAACTTCTCAGATATATGCATGTGTTAGTGCATTGACTCTCCGCTGCTCGTATTCGTACATGGTACATATGTGTAGACGCAATTATTTATTCGTTTATATAGATACATAATGATTGAATTATTGATGTGAATGTTTGTAGTTTACAGTCTCTCGAGTACACATAGGCGTATAAGTAAATGCATCTGTGTGTGACATCTCTTTCGGCTGCCTTATATATGTGTATACATGATTTGATTATTGACGTAAATACTGCTTGGCATGGCCTTAGCATCGCCTTAGTGATGGTATAGCTTAGTAATGCTAATATCCATGACAATATGTATTAATGAGATAACGCCATAAAGGTGGACCAGGGGTGACTCTAGAATGCGTTTGTATGATATGAGTATCAAATTAAAGGTATTAATGAGGGTTTTAAAAGGTAGTGGCACTTAGTTGTATACGTGAAGGCGTTTTCGAGATATCGAGCAAAATATGAACCAGGGTGACCCAGAACATCATCTGTCGGGAACCGCTAATTTATTTATATATGTAATACCACGAACAGTATTCCTGCCAAAATTCCAAGGGCTTTTGATTTTGCCCTGCAGAACTTTTTCATTTTCTTCTACTTAATATGGTAGATGTCACACCCATTTTACAAAGTTTTTTCTAAAGTTATATTTTGCGTCAATAAGCCAAACCAATTACCATGTTCCATCCCCTTTTAAGTATTTGGTATAGAATTATGGCATTTTTTTAATTTTTCGAAATTTTCGATATCGAAAAAGTGGGTCCTAGTTGGATTTCGCCCATTTTTAACACCAAGATAAAGTGAGTTCAGATAAGTACGTGAACTAAGTTTATTAAAGATATATCGATTTTTGCTCAAGTTATCGTGTTAACGGCCGAGCGAAAGGACAGACGGTCGACTGTGTATAAAAACTGGGCGTGGCTTCAACCGACTTCGCCCATTTTCACACAAAACAGATGACGTCATAGAAGCTATGTACTTACCAAATTTTACAAGGATTGGTAAATTTTTGTTCGACTTATGGCATTAAAAGTATTCTAGACAAATTAAATGAAAAAGGGCGGAGCCACGCCTATTTTGAAATTTTCGTTTATTTTTATATATTTTATTGCACCATATCATTACTGGAGTTGAATGTGCACATAATTTACTTATATACTGCAAATATATTAAAATTTTGGTCAAAATTTGACTTTAAAACATTTTTTTTTGAAGAGTGGGCGTGTTCGTCATCCGATTTCGCTAATTATACTTAGCGTGCTTTGCGCACAGAGTACATTAACTTTGTTTGTAAAACGGTTGGTTGTGCTGGTATAAAGGAATCGATATAGATATATACTTCCTTATATCAAAATCATCAGTATCGAAAAAAAATTTGATTGAGTCATGCCCGTCCGTCCGTCTGTTCGTGAACACGATAACTTGCGTAAATTTTGAAGTATCTTGATGAAATTTGGTATGTAGGTTCCTGGGCACTCATCTCGGATCGCTATTTAAAATGAACGATATCGGACAATAACCACGCTTTTTCGATATAGAAAATTTCGAAACACCGAAAAAGTGCAATAATTCATTACGCAGAACAGAAAATTAGTAGAATTTTGGACAATGGGCTTGGCACCGCCCACTTTTAAAAGAAGGTAGTTTAAAAGTTTTACAAGCTGTAATTTGTCAGTCGATGAAGATATCATGATAAAATAGGGCAGACACGTTACTCCTATTACTGTATGTGTGCTAAATAAAAAGTAGCAAAATCGGATGAAGAAAAATTTTAAAAGTCAAATTTTAACAAAAAATTTAATATCTTTACAGTATATCTATAAGTAAATTATGCCAACATTCAACTCCAGTAATGATATGGTGCAACAAAATACATACAAATACAAAAGACAATTTCAAAATAGGCGGGGCTCCGCCCTTTTTCATTTAATTTGTCTAGAATACTTTTAATGCCATAAGTCGAACAAAAATTTACCAATCCTTGTGAAATTTGGTAGGGGCATAGATTCTATGACGATAACAGTCGACCGTCTGTCCGATATATGTTTACTAAACTCAGTTCACGTATTTATCTGAACTCACTTTATATTGGTGTTAAAAATGGGCGAAATCCAACATTTTTCGATATCGAAAATTTCGAAAAATGGAAAAAATGCCATAATTCTACACCAAATACGAAAAAGGGGATGGAACATGGTAATTGGTTTGGCTTATTGACGCAAAATATGACTTTAGAAAAAACTTTGTAAAATGGG